>NW_019522160.1:540-3135 GCF_002814215.2 Seriola lalandi dorsalis | reverse complement strand
AAGTATCAAAGCCTCAGTCCACAGAGAAATGCACACAGCCTGTATTCAGAAACTGAGCCTTAAAACCAGCCGTCAGGACTTCTGGAACTTTGTGATGTCACAACAAAGCAGTCACCAAGCCCCGCCCACCTGGACCCACCATCCAAACCTTGCAGGATTTGGTTTCTCTGAGTGTTTTTACCTACCAGCCAATCAGAAGAGAGGCTCAGAGCCTCCTCTCTTCTGATTGGCTCACAGGCCTGTTGTTACTAGAGCTCCAGAGAGAAGCCTGAGAGAGGAGATGTAAAACTACACTGAGATGGTTTTTGGGTCTTAAAACCACAAATATATCTTCTGATGGATTTCAAAAACATCCGGAAAAGTGTAAAATATGTGACCTTTAAAAAAACAAAAAATAAAGGTCCAGTTTCTGCTGTAGCGTCGCATCAGTTTAACTTCCTCCTGCATCCTGACACGATCATTACACCTGAAAGCTCCACATGTGCGACACATTGCACGGTAAATAAATAAACAGACAGATTTATATCAGCCTGACTTGGCACAGAAACACAGTTTACTTTCCATCCCTCAGTTTAATGAGCTTCGTGCCACTTTCAAGCCACTTGACACCTGAAATTAATTTATGTAAAAACACAGTCAGTGTAAATGTCACTTCTGACAAATATATGCATCTTGCGGTTTGGACTCACAGCAGCTCCAGCGAGGCCAGGCCATCAAACACTCCGCTGGGCAGCTCGGTGATCTTATTACCATACAGGACCCTGCACACACACACACACACACACACACACACACACATATATATTATATATGTTCCATCAGTCTGTAACTAGTTACTGTGATGTTTTATTATCATTTTAACAGGAAGACTCTTATTTCACTGGCAGAACGTTTAGTTGGCGTCACACTCCGCTAACAACCCTGCACAGAACACATTCACACACACACACACAAACAAGTCAAAACACACACACACACACACACACACACACACACACACACACACAGTACATGCATGTATACTGGTACACACGCTCCAGGCCCGCAGGCCACCCGCTGTGACTATTTGTACGTCCTGATATTTCATAAGAAATGTCTGTTTACAGAGAGCAGGCGCCACTTTTACATTATTCATACCAGCAGTCACACAAACGCACGCACGCACACACGCACACACGCATGCGGCGAGACATATGGAGGTAAGAGACGGGCAGAATACAGACATATGCAAACACATATTGGCGGAGGCGCTCTAATAACACTGCAGCAGTTTGTTCACACACTCGCTCAGACGTGCGTTACTCACAGAGAGTTGAGAGCTCGGAGGCCGTGGAAAGCATCTGGAGCAATCTCAGATATCTGGTTGTTACTCAGGTCTCTGGATAAACAGATTAACACACACACACACACTTTAGTCACAGCAACAGTAGATTCCTTCATTATGTTTTGTCCCGTCATGGCAGGGATCACGGCGTTATCCTTGATTTCACTTTGAGCTTAAATAAACAAATTAAATAACTAGTTCCCTCTTGTTTCTATCAGCTCAGGAACATCCCTACGATCAGATCATCACCATGGAAACTGCTCCTCACGTATTCATTATTTCCCTTCTTGTCTACGACAGAATCTCTTTCCTGTTTTTGTTTTTTTAAATTCTGGTGTCAGGATTTTAAGTTGAACTAAAGCAGCAGTCCTCGTCTGCTGAGGCCTGTTGTGCAGTATCTCTGAGCTACTAACTCCCTGTGGTCCCTCTTCGCTCCCTCACACTGGCAGATCTTCCCTCCCCGTCGCTCCCAGATCCAGATTAAGTCACTGAAGCGACCCAGACTTTGCTTTCATGGCTCTTATTTACTATTTGTAGGAGCCGTGTATTTGATTTGTGTGATGTGAGGCCGAGGCCGTCCACAGAAAACGTAATCCACAGCGCAGTAAACACAGGAGCTTCAAGGCTGTTTTTTTTCTCTGCACCTAAATCTTATCAGAAGTTATGAACATTGAAGACTGAGGAACGAGACAGAAAACAACCGCATCATGATACAAAACATTTAGACACATCTAAACCATGAGAGTTTCAGTGAGCGGTACAGGACGTAGTCACTACACTATTATCTGACTCTGTTTGTTCTTGTAAAGACGCTTGTAACTGTATTTTGTGTATTGTATATTAATTCAAGGCTGAGTCTGGCTCCTGCTCAGATGAAGAAAGCCTTCAATGGTGCATTTTCTTTCTTTCATTTCCATGTGGTATCCTCTGGGGTCAAAGATGCATGAATGATTTTATCAAACCGAATCAAATAAAAAGCCTTTATAAAGTGGAGGAACCCCACTTGATGAGACGGCCGGCCTGTAAGTGGGCCTGACATGTGGAAGGCAGAGTCGCAGCAGAGCCTCACACGTCTGACTCGGTCTGGCAGGCCGGACCGCAACATGTTAGATTAGAAAATCCTTGTTCTGCTGCCACGTCAGTCGCTCAACTGTCATAATACATTTCAAGACAAACCACTTAAACCAGCCTGGTAATGTCATCAGCTCCCCCTCTTTTAGCACTCAGGACAGTCTCACAGTGATGATGTAAGAGGGTAAAGGGGGGGGGGG
>NW_019522160.1:0-520 GCF_002814215.2 Seriola lalandi dorsalis | reverse complement strand
GTGTGTGTGTGTGTGTGTGTGTGTGGTCTCACAGTGTCTGGATGCTGTGCAGTGAGCTGAAGGTGCCTTTGGCCAGACTCTGGATCTTGTTGTCGTACAGCGACAGCAGAGCCAAGTTCTCCAGATCTTTGAACACTGTGGCTCTGATGCAGTGGATCTTATTTGCATTCAGCAGCCTGCAGGGCAACAGCAGAGGGAACTATGTGACATCTCACAAGCTCCACAGGCCAGAGATATAATGAAGAATCATCCTCAACAAACAACCAATCAGCAAACTATTGAAACTAGTGTTGCAGATATAAAATTAAAAACGATGGGCTTGTTTTAGACACAACATGAGGCTTAAAGCTCCTCCAGTGTAAAGGTCTGTGTCCATGTGTAGTGTGATTATAGATCAGCTCTAGCTTCTATATTAATACTGTGAAAGTATCAAAGCCTCAGTCCACAGAGAAATGCACACAGCCTGTATTCAGAAACTGAGCCTTAAAACCAGCCGTCAGGACTTCTGGAACTTTGTGAT
>NW_019522159.1:1582-2257 GCF_002814215.2 Seriola lalandi dorsalis | reverse complement strand
TGTTCCAGCATCTCCAGCTGTGCACTACACTCTCTGCACAAGGCTTCCCTTCTTCCTCCAACTCTTTGTAATAACTTATCTGGGAACCATTGAAGCTGACTTCACAGAGGAACCTGAACCAACATGAAGCGCTCATGTGGGCACATGTTGTCCAGGTCATAGAGACATCAGTGATAGGAACACCATTCTCCATGCTGAAATCCATGACACATTTTAAAAACTAAAAAACCTGTTACCTTTACTCTTCTTCGCTGCTGGGTTTCCCTCTTCATCCTCCTCCATGTGACCTCCTCCTCTCTTCATCCTCTTCCTGCTGCCAAACATGTCGTCATCCTCATCTGTGGAGACCTCCTCTGGATACTCATCCTGAGGGAAGATGCCTGAGAGGAGAAAGACGTCGGAGTGAGATGGTCGGGTCGAGTCATTTGCTGCATGTCATCCCCTCACTCTCTCCCCCCGACTCTCCTGTCCACCTCACTGTAAAATAATTATTCTGTTTTCACAGATGTTACTGTTTTTTTCAACTGGTAATGTGAGTTCACTTTTTCAAAGCTCCTCACACAGTTCTACCAACAAGCAGCTCAGCACAGAAGTATGAACTCCTTTACTGAAGGTTGTCATGTCTTTATGTGTTATGTTTCTTCACAGTATCTGTAGGAAAATAGAAAAGCTGCA
>NW_019522159.1:0-485 GCF_002814215.2 Seriola lalandi dorsalis | reverse complement strand
CAGCAGGACATTGAAAAGATTTTGAAAAAGTGAGTCTGTTCTATTGTTAGACAGACAAACAGCAGCTGCCAGAAGCAGCTCAGACTGACACTGACTGTCATCTCACCTGTTTGATTGGTTGTAATATTCCTAAACCTCAAAATTTCAGATTTCTGTTTTTCCCCACAACGTGGCCCTAACACTCTGTCGTACTAAAGCTACTTGTTGTGTCAACTTTGATTTTTTTTTTTTTTTTGTTCGGATGCGAACCAAGTGATCAGGTGGGAGATAAAAAAAAAACATAAAAATAAGAAAAATATACTCGAGAATCAACAATCCTGCTTTTAATTTTAAAGTTCTAAATCCACATTGTCCCTGTTACAAATTGTCTTGGATTCAGTCTCACCTGCCAGTCTCTGATAGACCTCATCAAGGAATCAAAATATATGCTCAATCTTTTATATCCAGATGAGTTGTCATGCATTTTTTTTTTTTTTTTTTTTTTA
>NW_019522158.1:0-521 GCF_002814215.2 Seriola lalandi dorsalis | reverse complement strand
ACTACAGTCCTACCTGTCCTCCACACAGAGACCAGGACCACAGAGACCAGGACCACAGAGACCAGCACGAGGTCTGAGCAGGTCTGACAGGGTGTCCCTGCAGCTCTGACAGGAGGGGGCGGGGCTTAATCCAATTAGCCTCAGAGTGACGATCAGAGGCAGCGAGACGCCACCTGCTGGACTGGACTCTCGTCTGATTCAGTCAAACAGCGTTTATTTATACTGCCGTAACCATGACGATCATCACTTTATCCATACTGAGTAGAGATGCACATATAACACACACACACACACACACACACACACAGACCCTGGATCAGCTGTGAAACAGGAAAAGCAACATGGACGTCTGAGCAGCTCAGACACACAGCTATTGTCCTCTCTCTCTCTCTGTGTGTGTGTGTGTGTGTGTGTGTCTGCAGACGCTGCCGGCTCCCTCCACCACCGACCACAGAGAAGAAACACATCAACACAGATGACAACAAAGACTGATCTGTCGTAGAGGGAGGGGAGGGGGAGGG
>NW_019522157.1:0-1131 GCF_002814215.2 Seriola lalandi dorsalis | reverse complement strand
TCGAACCAGGACTTCAAAGTTTCCCTAGTGTGTGTGTGTGTGTGTGTGTGTGTGTGTGTGTGTGTGTGTGTGGATCCAATGAAATGTGGGTCAGGCATTAAAATGCATGAGCGGGGAGCAGAAAGCATGATGAAGTGCTGAGACACGAGGAGGAGAGAATATAAAAATAACTGGAGGAGCGGCTCTGACAGAAACCTTTCCCTGCTGATGCCACGCCGCCGCGCCATTGGTCCGTCCTCCCAACACAAGACGAGGAACACTTCCTGCTCAGAGCCGTCACTGCTCACAGAAACACTTCTACAAACAACTAGAACCAGGAAGAACAATAAAACCCGAGGACCCACATCATGTTTCTGTACAAACTCACTGAGAACAGAGGAACCAGCACTGGAACCAGAACCAGAACCAGAGGAGACGGGTCACATGTTACCTGAGGTTCTCTCCTTCACCTGCATCACATGTGATCTACTAAACACAAGAAAATCTATAAAAGTCAAATATAGATATATAATATATAATCTGTGAAACTGAACCAGACCAGACTTCACACCGACGTTGTTCATCTACGTGTTTCAGACAATGTGAGTTTTCAGAAGCAGGTTTCAGGATCAGTCCAGTGTCTTTGTATGGAGACTGATCTCAGCTCAGTGAATGTTCACCACTGATCCCAGACCTGATCCCAGACCTGATCCCAGACCTGATCCCAGTGTGGACAAACATGATTGTTCAGACTCAGCTGATAACGGGACAGACTGCGAGTGACTGAACTTCACTGTTCAGAGAGACAGAGAGAGAGAGAGAGAGAGAGAGAGGGACTGAACCAGTGGGACGTCCCGAGTGTGTTTGTTTTCATGGTGAGAAACTAAAGGTCCCGGCAGCTCACACACAAAACAGGAGCTTTAAAATCCTTTAGTTTAGTTTTTTGTGAATTTTAAAGTTCAACATGAGCGAGCTCGTCTTCTCATGAAAGATTTAAAACGACGCTGTAGACGGGGACGGTGCTGACTGCTGCAGGACATTTCATTATCACGGTCACAGTCTGAGGGGTTCATTCATAAAAACATAAAAACATTTGGACTGAAAATACTGAAAAATTAAGTAGAATTTGGTTCGATTTCTTTTTTTTGTGTT
>NW_019522156.1:0-883 GCF_002814215.2 Seriola lalandi dorsalis | reverse complement strand
CAACACTGGGAAATATACCATTCACATCTGTGTCAAATTGAAACTCTACTATCAAAACCTAAACTCTGCTATCAAAACCTAACAATCCTTTGTCAAAATGTAACTCTGGTGACAAAATGACACACACTTGCATCATATGCATACACTTTCAGATCAGGGGGAACACACTAGTCTACTTTATATAAAACACTGCAGTCTTTGATTTTCACTATTTATTCAGAAGCCACATTTTCAGGAGGCACATTTTCAAACAACCGAAAAAGCAAATAGGCCTACTCAATATTGTACATTACAGCACTGTACATTGCAGTAACATGAATTCAGATAAAGCAAAAAAAAAAAAAAAAAAAAAAGTAGAAAAAAACACTATACTGTAAACACAGAAAATCATGGCAATTGTGCTACGTGGGCTCATGGATCCCGCTGTCTGTTGGGGTCTGGCCACAGGACCTCATCGACATCGCAAGCAATGTCTTCTCCCGCTAGGCACCGGGGAAAATATCCCCTTGCATGTCGAAACCATCCATGGATTGCTGTCACCTGAATGTTGCCGCAGGCCTGTTCCATTGCCTGCAGAAGAGGCATGCGGGCATGTGGTTGGCGGTCATATACATGCCATCTCCAAGCCAAAAAGAATTCCTCTATAGGGTTTAAAAATAGTGAGTAAGGGGGCAAGTATACCACTTCAAATTGATTGTGGTTGGTGAACCAGGCCTGGACCAGAGCAGCCTGATGGAAACTGACATTATCCCATACCACCACAAACCTGGGCTGATCTGGTCTGTTCTGTACAACTATATTATGGAGAGCATCTAGAAATGTGAGTATATGTTGGGTATTGTGTGGACCTAGTTTTGCATGATGATGCAGTAGCCCTCGAAGG
>NW_019522155.1:0-952 GCF_002814215.2 Seriola lalandi dorsalis | reverse complement strand
AGGAAGCTGGCAGAACCATAGAACACGAATGGAACCATAGAACACGAACAGCCGAACACCGATGCGTTCGTTCTGAACACGACCGTCACTCATGATCAATTAGAGAGAGGCGGGAACTCACCGAAAAAACCCTTTAATGTTTCTATCTTCCGCTGGAAGTCTCACACCCAGGCAGCCCTTCCCCAAACGACTCGCGGTCACCATGGAGACCCTCTGTTCTTTGCTGTGATTGGCTGTGCCCGCGTTCAGACACATGAGGAGTCATAATAAACTAACAGATAGCGCAGACTCCCGGGAAAATGAGCCGCTGTTTAAAAAGTTGAATTCAAATCATAATCAACAACAACAACAAAAACAACAACACGTGCGTCTAAAAAGGCCTTTGTATAAAACTTCACGCCTTCACGTTAAAACGCTTTATTATGAAACGTACAGTGGGAAGTGAACAATGTGATAATAAATAATAATAAATAAACAGTGGAAGCTGTGTGAATAAATCACTGATGATTTCATGTTAAAGGCTGTAAATCAGATCGTCCTGTGTGAATGTGGTTGGTAAACCAGGAAACATGAGAGTGAAGTCCTCCTCTTCCTCAGCTTCACACTGAAGACTTGTTGAGTTGATGGACAGATGAACAGAGACTTATGATTGGTGGACAGAAACGTCTCAGTGTATGACCTCTGTATTTTCAGATAAAAGTGATTGAGTTTATATTTAATTACAGATTATCCTTCTATAAACATAATGGAACTGATCATCAATCAAAGACAGAGCAGAAACAGTTACAGCTCTTTGGTAAAGACAGAAATAAAACGTATTCAAAGATTTATGTTGACATGTCAAACATTTTTATATAATCAACAACAATTTTTTATCTCAAAGTATCAGGGAAATTACATCTTATTATTTGGTGATTATGATGTAACAATCTGTAGTGAATGTGACCATTCA
>NW_019522153.1:1391-2848 GCF_002814215.2 Seriola lalandi dorsalis | reverse complement strand
CAGACAGCTTTAACGAGGAAAAGAGCCGATTTAGGCGCTGGAAACGTGAAAACAGCGCTATTGAACAGGATTGTTTTCTCAGGTGTAACTGATAACTTTATGACATGTAAACATGAAATCCATCATATTCTTCATGAATGCTACTCAAATAGACAGTAAAACCTATCCTGAAGTGTTCTGTATAGACAGGACAATGAGTGACAAAAACTCAGTTCTCAGACACAGAAAAAGCTTCTGACGAGGAATTAGAGCCGATCCTGACGCTTAACAGTCCTCTTGAAAAGGATTGCATTCTCTGTGTAGAAATCCCACTGAATGTGAATCCTGAGATTTTGGAGACACACAGACAGCTTTAACGAGGAAAAGAGACGATTTAGGCGCTGGAAACGTTAAAAAAGCGCTATTGAACAGTATTGCATTCTCAGGTGTAACTGATAACTTTATGACATGTAAACATGAAATCCATCATATTTTTCATGAATGCTACTCAAATAGACAGTAAAACTTATCCTGAAGTGTTCTGTGTAGAAATCCCACTATATGTGAATCCTGAGAGTTTGGAGACACACAGACAGCTTTAACGAGGAAAAGAGACGATTTAGGCGCTGGAAACGTTAAAACAGCGCTTTCTAAGTGTATTGCATTCTCAGGTGTAACTGATAACTTTATGACATGTAAACATGAAATCCATCCTATTCTTCATGAATGCTACTCAAATAGACAGGAAAATTTATCCTGAAGTGTTCTGTGTAGAAATCCCACTAAATGTGAATGCTGAGATTTTGGAAACACATAGACAGCTTTAACGAGGGAAAGAGCCGATTTAGACGCTGGAAACGTGGAAACAGCGCTTTACAACAGTATTGCATTCTATGGTGTAGCTGATAACTTTATGACATGTAAACATGGAATCCATCATATTCTTCATGAATGCTACTCAAATAGACAGTAAAACCTATCCTGAAGTGTTCTATATAGACAGGACAATGAGTGACAAAAACTCAGTTCTCAGACACAGAGAACGCTTCTGACGAGGACTTAGAGCAGATCCTGACGCTTAACAGAGCTTTTTAACAGTATCGCATTCTAAGGTGTAGCTAATAACTTTATGACATGTAAACATGAAATCCATCATATTCTTCATGAATGCTACTCAAATAGACAGGAAAACGTATCCTGAAGTGTTCTGTGTAGAAATCCCACTAAATGTGAATGCTCAAATTTTGGATACACAGAGACAGCTTTAACGAGGGAAAGAGCCGATTCAGACGCTGGAAACGTGGAAACAGCGCTTTACAACAGTATCGCATTCTCAGGTGTAGCTGATAACTATTGAAACATGAAATCCATCATATTCTTCATGAATGCTACTCAAATAGACAGGAAAACTTATCCTGAAGTGTTCTGTGTAGAAATCCCACTAAATGTGAATGCTCAGATTTTGGATACACACAGAC
>NW_019522153.1:0-702 GCF_002814215.2 Seriola lalandi dorsalis | reverse complement strand
AATGCCAGAGTTGTTTTTTGTTTACCCTGCAGCTGCATCTTTGAACTCTGCAAGATGCCCTGTGATTTTTTTTGTTGTTGGCTGAGTCAAACCATTATCTGCTATCCTAAAGATCACACCTATGTCAAAATTGTGTCATTCATTCACTCCATTGGAGTGCAGTAAGCCATCATAGACCCATATTGGATACTTAAAATATAAGATGAAATTTCTCCCTTGGCCAAAAATGGAGAAATGACTGAATCTGGTATAAAACATTAAACACTACAATTTTGAAGTGTTTGGTTTAGAATGAAAGCAATTATAACTAAATGTATGATTTAATACTGTAAATAATAAGGAATTAAAAAATGTAGGTTTCATGGGTTTCAATTGGCCAGAAGTGGCCAAGATGAAGACAAGTTGTATTGCATTCTGTTGAACAGTATTGCATTCTCAGGTGTAACTGATAACTTTATGACATGTAAACATGAAATCCATCATATTCTTCATGAATGCTACACAAATAGACAGGAAAACTTATCCTGAAGTGTTCCGTATAGAAATCACACTTAATGTGAATGCTGAGATTTTGGAGACACACAGACAGCTTTGACGAGGAAAAGAGCCGATCCAAGCTCTGGAAGCGTTTAAACAGCGCTATTGAACAGTATTGCATTCTCAGGTGTAACTGATAACTTTATGACATGTAAACATGAAATC
>NW_019522152.1:7312-8096 GCF_002814215.2 Seriola lalandi dorsalis | reverse complement strand
TGTTATTGTCAGTCTCATTAAATTATTACTTACTAACTGTTGTTTCTTCATGCTACTGTCTTACTGTGTACAGTTCATCTTGCACTGGTCGTGTGTATTTGTCCCCTGGGGACAAATAAAGTTTCTTGAATTGAATGAAGTTTTGTGTGTCCTCACCTGTCCATCAGCACAGCCAACAGGTGAGTTGAGCATGAAGTCAGTGGGTGCAAGAACATCCACCAGTGAGACAGCATCATCTTTCAGCTGCGGGAGAACAGACGGAGATGAGCCGATGCATCACTCAGCTTCATGAAGACAGAGAGACCGTGTGGACGGACACAAGGAGGCAGCGGGCGCCACACGATAGTCACACTAATAAACAAGCACGGGCTGACCGCCATTATCTACAACCGTAATACTTCATTTAACTACTACATTTTCTGGTTTGAAGTAAAAAAGAATTAAGTAATAAATAGTAAGTAAACACTGATCAGTTCAGTTCATTTAAACTCGGATGGTCCAGTCTGAAGACTTGATGAGTCTGACTCAAGTCAGAGCTGTGTGGGTGAAAGCATTGGGATGAAATCTGGGTTCATTCATGTACGAGACACTGAATTAAACGTGGACAGAGCCGCTCAGTGTTTCTACTTCAAAATCATTGCTTTGAGTTTGGGAAATGAGCGTGTGTGTAGGTTTGCATATGGTGATCTCGTTTGCACTATTCGGAATGAAGTCATTAGATAATTCTGTTGTGTCCTCCAAGAGGCAAACCTGCTATAGCTAGCTAACGTCACCAGCCTTAGAT
>NW_019522152.1:4959-6588 GCF_002814215.2 Seriola lalandi dorsalis | reverse complement strand
TGCTCTACACCTGTGTGTATCATACAGAGAACAGTACAGACCCTGGTACAGTGTGGCCATGTGGCTGCTGAGGTTCCACAGACCATACAGGGCACACAGCTTCCTGAGCACTGGTCTGAGACCAGCTGGTGTGTCCTCATCTGTCGTCTGCTCATGAAACCTCCGGAGGCAGTCGTGTTCGATGTAGGCGATGGCCAGGGACCGGCAGTAGTACACCTGAACACAACATGTTGTGAGGTTGCCATGTCTGCCCTTTGATCTACTCTCAATAATCCAAGATAACAAAGTGAAAACATGTTTTCAGAAATGTTAGATAATAAAAATGGAAACTAAAATCTCTCATCTATCTCTCAGCTGCTTCCTGTTTTCTTTAGTGAGCCTTGACATCAGTCTAGAACCTCACTGGAGTCCACCTGTGGAGAACTGAACTGATTGGACACACCTGTGTATATGAGGTCCCACAATTCACCCTGCCGGTCAGGACTAAAATTGAACCATCAAGTCCAGTGAACTCTGTGTGTTGACTTTTTGTTGTGAAGTGAAAACAGGTTGTTGTGGGACCATGACTGTTTGTCTGATGTGTTTTAATGTGGACGTGTGAGGAGAGACACGTGAGTGACAAATCAAAACTGTTGAAGTGTTACAGTGTGTGTGTGTGTGTGTGTGTGTGTGTGTGTCTCACCTGGCTGTTGTTGCGAGCCTCAAACTCCCCCTTGCCTGAGGCTCTCTGCTGCTGCAGCCTCTTCTGACTCTCCACCAACAGGAAACACACCAGCCACTTATAGGCTGCCAGAGGCACTGAGGACACACACACACACACACACACACACACAGAGTTGATATCAGTGGAGCAGTTAGCATGTCCATCGTCATGTGCATTAAAGGAGCATTGCACAATTAACAGACAAAAAAATGCTGTGGGAGGTTGATTGTGTTTTCCCATGGATTCATTAAGATTAGGTCGTTAGTAGTGATCAACTGTGTGTGGAAAACTTTCGACAGGATTTACATGATTATTCTACAGACACTAGACCCCTTGACCACAGCACTAAAATATGCAGGGAGCTCCAAATAACCTGGTAATGATATATGACTATATACTATTTAACTACAGTAGGAAACAGAGAAATAATATAGCACTCAACACCATATCTGATCATCCTGTAGCAGCTAATAAGCGACTGGCTGCTGGGTCTGTGTTGAATTTGAACATTTACAGGGAGAATCTGTCATGGCCTCACAGACTGACAGACCTATTGTTCTCTTTAATGGCTCTTTAATGACACGGCAGATGGTTTCTAAACTCTACACATTTATTTCTGAACCTCTTAGGCCAGTGCAGGTAGAAGCTACGTGGTGTAGGGACGTATCTGGTGTGAATGATGAAGAGATCTGCTTGAAGACAGTGTAGAAAAACCTGCATGATATTTCTAAGGATCCAGATCAATCATCAATCAATATATTATAAATTTGGACATAGGATGTACCTGACCCCCAGAGAGCACCACTCTGTGACCTATGTATGCACAGCACCCTGAATTGATCAATAGATTAGACATTTACATTTACAGAACACCTCCTCCTCCACCTGCTGCTCTGTCCTTATTCCTCTCTCCCTCTCTCTCTCTC
>NW_019522152.1:0-548 GCF_002814215.2 Seriola lalandi dorsalis | reverse complement strand
GTGTGAAGTGAGTGTTGTGTTGTCTGTGTGTGCTGACCTGGGTGGAGGGGTCGTACGTGGCTGTGGTCCTCATAGCTCTGGTGTTGCTGCCATGACTCAGTTCAGTCAGTGCGAAGCAGCCAAACGTCTACAGACACAGACAGACACAGACAGATACAGACAGACACAGACGGACACAGACAGACACAGATGGACACAGACAGACACAGACGGACACAGACAGACACAGACAGATACAGACAGACAAAGACAGACACAGAATAACACAGACAGACACAGACAGATACAGAGAGACACAGACAGATACAGAGAGACACAGCGGACACAGACAGACACAGACAGACAGACGGACAAAGACAGACACAGACAGATACAGATACAGACAGATACAGAGAGACACAGACAGACACAGACAGACACAGACAGACACAGACAGACACAGACAGACACAGACAGATACAGACAGACACAGACGGACACAGACGGACACAGACAGACACAGACGGACAAAGACAGACACAGACAGATACAGATACAGACAGATACAG
>NW_019522151.1:0-6172 GCF_002814215.2 Seriola lalandi dorsalis | reverse complement strand
ACACACACACACACACACACACACACACCCACCCACACACACAACAAATGTTTGAAGAATACACTCTGGTGGAAACCTTACACCCCCGCTGTGCCCTCCCCCACCACAACAAACCTTCAACACACACACACACACACACACACACACACACACACACACACACACACACACACACACACACCCCCACATTCACACACACACACACACACACACACCCACCCACACACACAACAAATGTTTGAAGAATACACTCTGGTGGAAACCTTACACCCCCGCTGTGCCCTCCCCCACCACAACAAACCTTCAAAACACACACACACACACACACACACACACACACACACACACACACACACAGACAACATGTGCTTCAAACTGCAGTTGAAGATTATTATTACAGTGTGTGTGTGTGTGTGTGTGTGTGATCTTACCATGTTGTGTACAGTGTGTAGTCAGTAGTTGTATATTCCAGTGTGAAACCATGGTCCCTCTGTCTGTCTCTGTCCCTCGTCTCTTCAGGTCTGACTCTCACTCTCACTCTCACTCCTGCGTCTCTCACATTAGGCTCCACCCACCAGCTGTCAGTCACTCCCTCGTCTCCTCCCCTCCCCCTCTCACCTCGCTGTCTCTCTCTACTGGTGACTGTCAGTGTTACAGCTGCTCAATCTGTTTTATTCTCTTCCCCTGTTTCAACTTTATGGTCAGTTGATCAATGAAATGTAAAAGTTTTTAAAAGAAATTTGAATAAACTCAAATTTAAAGAGAAATAAAGATTAGTGGAGTGTGACGTGTGGGCCTGTGCTGCATCTCTTCCTCTCTCTCACTGCTGCTGTTATAAAGGCAAAAATGAAATGATTTATAAAGAAATGATCATCATCAGTAGTTCTGCTCATTCATTCTCTCTCTATCAACTCAGTGTCTAATCAATGTCTGAGTCTGAGACTGAGTCTGAATCTGAGTCAATTCTGAGTCTGAGTCCAGTGTGAGACTGAGTCTGAGTCTGAGACTGAGTCTGAATCTGAGTCAAGTCTGAGTCCAGTCTGAGTCTGAGACTGAGTCTGAATCTGAGTCCAGTCTGAGACTGAGTCTGAGTCCAGTCTGAGTCTGAAACTGAATCTGAGACTGAGTCTGAATCTGAGACTGAGTCTGAGTCCAGTCTGAGTCCAGTGTGAGTCTGAAACTGAATCTGAGACTGAGTCTAGTCTGAGTCTGAGTCCAGTCTGAGTCTGAGACTGAGTCTGAATCTGAGTCCAGACTGAGACTGAGTCTGAGTCCAGTGTGAGACTGAGCCTGAGTCTGAGTTCTGGGTCCAGATGAGGTGATGGCAGTGAGCCAGTCAGACCTGAAATGAGACGGTTCGTAGACACAAAGACTGTGGCTGTGAAAGGGTGACAGCCCCCCTCCCTGACTGTCAGAAGTTTAATGGGAGCACTGGGGCTCAGGTTCCTGTGAGGTTTAGTCCAAAAACATGGAGAACAACTTCCTGTCAGTGATGTCACCTCAAACATCTGCCAATCAGAGAGAGGAATAACTGTGGCTTAAGGAGAGGTTGTCCAACGTTTCAGTGAATTCACTCGTTGACCATCGTCGTTGAGACAAACAGAGATTCATGGTCGTCAGAGGATGAACCCTCACTGAGTCTCCTCAGGTGAGTGTCCTGTCCTGTCAGAGACACCTGAGACTGACGGACAGTAAAACTTCACTATGACAGACACACGGAGCAGGTGAAAGAACATTTCTGACTGTGGCGCCACCTGGTGGAGATGAAACACACCGTCAGAGGAGACTGCACACACTGAGTCTGAGATTATTTCCTCTAAATACACACCTGTGTACACATCCAACCAGATACAAAAACCTGAGGAGACAGTGTCTCTCTCACACTCTCACTCACACACACACACACACACACACACACACACACACAGCAGTAGTCAGAGTCATTGTTCAGCAGTGTACACAGTGAGATAATGGCCCAGTAGAAACAGGAAGCAGGATAAGATCAAACATCAGCTCATGTTGATTCATACAGAAACAGGCTCCGCCCACTCATTAATCTGATGTTCAGCACATTCCTACGCTCCGGCGGCTGCAGCCCCGTCACTGATGGACACACACTACATACACCACAGAAGAAGAAGAGTCTGCTGAACACCAGCTGCATCATGGGTTTCACTTCTGCAGGGGTGATAGTAAAAAAAAATCCTGAGCCTGAACTTTTTTCCCTGTGAGGTAAGCGGCCCCTAAACTAAGATATATGCCCCGATCAACACAACGGTCAAGCGGGATCCAGGGGTGTGCTCCCCTGGGACAACATTTTGATAAATAGTCCATTGAATTAAATATTCTGATGACTTTTGTGGATACAAATGTACATTATTCAGACATGAGATGAACAAACCCAATACTAGCCTATAATACAGTAGCATCTTTGTGTAGAGCCCCAGAGCTGTTGGACCCTGGTCCTGGTAGGTCTGTTCAGTAATCCATCCCTGCTCTTAACTAGTCACTTACCTGCGTATTTATTGCTTGTATAGCAGACTACGGATACTACAGCCATACCAAGAAAGGTCAGTGGGTGACAATTATAGTACTCAAAAGCAAACTAGGAATTGAATGAATGAATGAATGAATGAATGAATGAATGAACATTGGATTTATATAACACTTTTCAAGACACCCAAAGCGCTTTTACAATGGAGGGGGGACCTCACTAACCACCACCAGTGTGTAGCCCCCACCTGGGTGATGCACGGCAGCTCACCACACACCAGCTTGAGGTGGAGAGTGAGGGTGTTAATGTATCAGCCACTTTCACAGGGGGATGATTAGGGGGCCAGATGGAACTAGCCTGGTTGGGCAGTATTGATTAGTAGCCTAACCATTGACTAAAGGGCATGAGCAAGGAGACATTCAATTTTCTGAATAATATGCACCATTTATTTTAAATATTTTTTGAAACAGCTACAGTGCAACAAAACCTTATGTAATACTACAACTCTCAATTTGCTATTAAGAGAACAGTGTCTCCTGATATATCCAGGAGATTAGGGTTCTCCTTCCTTGCTTACGTTTCAAGACCAGATTTCTTTCCCCTCATCACAGCAAGATTGTCCAGAAGAATGCTAGTGACTTGTCTCCACTCCAGCCCATCTGATTGCAGAACATCTTTTAGTTGCAGCATCAGTGCTGAGGCAGTTGCAACATTGACCTTTTGGCTGGCAAGGTGCTGTGTTTTCACACTGCCTGCATCCTCGTCATAAAATTGGACAAGTACATTTAGAATTTTATCCATGCTTTTGTCCGTGGCCTCATCAATGTTGAGTGAAAACATGTTATTCCTAAGCTTGTCAGACAGATTTCTTTTAAATTCTGGTGAGATGCCGTGTGTAATAAGATAGCTTGCATGCTGCCTCGAGACAGACAGATGCGTAAGGGCGAGTTTATCCTCCGCTAATTTCTGACACAAAGTGACGAGTGGATGAGCGATTGTAAACGATAGATCATACTCTGCAATGAAGGAGCACAAGCGAATTTTTAAATCAGCCACGGGATCGGTCATTGAGGGTGGCATATCTGCTGTGGCGGTTGCCCCCGGCAAACGTGAGGTATGTTGAATTGCTCGTAAAGCTGCTTGATGACTAGCGTGGAACTCGTGCCGTGGCAGCGCTGCCAGTGTGGGAAACACCTTCGTAGTGTATGGGAAACACAAAACACATGCGCACGTGGGGTGACTGCTGAATCAATCTGATTGGCCAAAACCCAAGACCACCCCTACCCTATTACCGATTGGCTTAAGTAGGCTATGCCTACTGGTGTGGTTCAGAGTGAAAGTGCCTATCGGATCTTGGGAATTGTCAGATCACGCGAGCGTGAACCTGATTTTTTTTTTTTTTCACAAACACCTCGGTACGCCAGAAATCCGGCGTGGCGCCGGAGCGCTATCAGCCCTGCTTCTGGTTCTAAGAGAAACAAACTCTTCTTCTCCTGGATCTGGATCCGGATCCGGATCTGGAACTGTGCCTCGATTCTGCAGTAGAAACCAAATAAAGACCAGACTCTGGAGAAACCTGGTTCTTCTCAGAACCTGGACTTTAGGATGTTCTCATGTTTCCTCTGTTTTACAAACCCGGACATTTCAGAAGTGAGTCATTCAGAAGTCGCCTGTGGAGGAGTGGACCTGATGTTATTGACTTCCTGTCAGGGTCAGTCTGAATCCAGGACCCTGCTGGGCCGACAAAGTCCGGTCAGTGGACCAGAACAGAGTCGAGCTCAGCGAAGAAATATTATAAAAGCATCCATCACACGTTCCCTGAGAATCAGTGTCTGCAGGCATGTTATTTACAAACTGTCACCACCACAGCTGGTCACCATGACAAACATTTATATTGCATATATTTAGATTTTTCTATACAATTCATATTTTTATTGTAAATAATGGTACCACTTTACAATCAGACTCCTCTTACAAAGGATTTATAGATGTTCCGTTTCTGATTGTGATTTTGATTCTGTTTCTGATTGTGATTCTGTTTTTGAAGTGTTAGTCTCAGATCTTGTTCTCTGTTCAGCAGATGAAACTAACGTCTGTGTCCAGAGGATGAAAGTTAAAGTGACCACAGACCAGAGGATCAGACTGTTATCATTCAGTGTTCAGGCTGACGTCTCAGTATGCTGCACATCGTGTTTACTATCGTTGTGTTTGTTGTGATGTAACATTACATCTGCTGAACCAATCAGCATCAACATCACTGCTGCCGACCTCTCAAAGAACCTGAACCTGGATTTAGTAGAGTCCCAGATTCTGGTCCAGAACAAACACTGAATCCACATCAACAATTCATCAAAATATAATTGAAATCACAACATGGCCAAGAGCAACATCCACATCACAGCAGCAGTAATTCTTCTGCTAAAGGTCAAATGTGTCACAACAACAGACCATAAATGATTCATCGTGGTGCTACAGAGACGCCCCAGTTTATAAATCATATAAATCATATTCTAGAGATGTAAAGGAATATTTTAAAAAATCACATCATCATTTTTATATTTTTTCAGTGAAAATCAAATTCAAAAGTGATCTCAACTGAAATCATGACTCATATCACAGTATCTGTCAAAATAATCACAATACATTTTTTGTTCAGCCTCCTTGAAGCAGTTGTAAACATCTGGATGTGACATGTCGTCCATGTGTGACAGTGAGCTGCAGCCCCTCCCCCTCAGACTGACTCTCCTTTAACACACAGAGCCATTAACGCTGACCCTGACCTTCACTGACAGCTGCATCACATCATAATGAAGTTTCTCTAATGGAAGGAACACATGAAGCATGTTTCCATGGCGACAGATGAATGCACATGAACCCAGATCCCGTTCCATCAGGGTCCATACGAGTCCCGTTTACCCTCCATGTTATGTTCAAAATGAAACACGTCGCCACAGTAACGGAGCGGTTTTCTCTTCAGGCTGTTTCCATTAAAATGACCAGTTCAATCCATCAGTCAGTAGAAACAACCTGTTCACATTGTATTTATTCATGTGTTTCATCATTAATAACTTAGTGTTTTGTTAAAGTCAGTGATGTTTCGGTCACAGTTTATTTATTTAAAACAGGGATTCAGATCTGAGTCTTTTACTGCTGTTTGTTTCAGGTGTTTTCACTGACTCACTGTGTCACCTTCAGGTGCTTCTGACCATCATCTTTCCTCTTTTACTGTGTCTCAAACACTTTACATTCATTTATGAGCTAATCGAACATCTGAGGGAGAAAACAGGAGTTTCTGTGACTCAGTGGATCCTCACTGATCCAAACACAGAAGATTCATCGTCACATGAATGAGATCATGATGAGGCGTTTAATGGTGCAGCACAAAATCCATCATCCATCAGTCCTGTACAGTCAGAGGGAGAACAGGAAACACCTGAACTACAGTGTACCTGTACAGAAGGCTGTCCCTTTGTCCCTCTGTCCCTTTGTCCCACAGTCCCTCTGTCCAACAGTCCCTCTGTCCCACAGTCCCTCTGTCCAACAGTCCCTCTGTCCAACAGTCCCACAGTCCCACTGTCCAACAGTCCCTCTGTCCCACAGTCCCACTGTCCAACAGTCCCTCTGTCCAACAGTCCCTCTGTCCCACAGTCCCTCTGTCCCACAGTCCCTCTGTCCAAC
>NW_019522150.1:1683-3943 GCF_002814215.2 Seriola lalandi dorsalis | reverse complement strand
ACACACACACACACACACAATTAGTGAGTTAGTTAGTTAACTAACACCGTTTTCATGTTTCACGTTTCCCTCCCTGACTACAGCAGCTGCTCGCTTCGCTCAGGCCCAACATGTAAATTAGTCACGAGAAAACATCTACAGAATATCACTGTCCAATAACTAGTTGGTTAACTAGTTGGTTAACTAGTTGGTTAAGTCGCAGACACAAATGAGCCTCTTTGAAAACACCTTTCCAACACACACGAGGTGCAGTGTTTAAAACCCTCTCTCCTGCAGCTCTGATGAAGAGTTTACAGTCACCTGTCTCTTCAGACAGGAGGAGAATGTGGGAGGTTACCTGGCTACGTTATCATGCTACAGGTGGAGGCACGTGCACTCACCCAGCAGCAGGTAAGGCTTGACGACGCCGACTTGCAGGTCCCAGGAAGTGTCGGGGACGTACCCGAGCATCTTCTCCGGGGGGGCGGGGTCTTCCACCACGGTGATGGTTGACCCCTTCCAGGTCTCGATGATGCGGCGGCCGCTCAGTGACGTCACGCGGGTGCACTGCTTCCTCAGCCGCGTCCGGGAGAAACTCTGGATCTCCTCCGTCAAGGACTGCATGACCAGACCGGACTGGACTGAACCGGACTGGACCGGACTGGACTGGACTGAACCGGACTGGACTGGAATGTACTGGAACTGAACTGAACTGGATCAGACCGGACTGGACTGGACCGGACTGGACCGGACTGGACTGGACTAAACCGGACTGGACTGGACTGCACCAGACTGGACTGGAGTGGACTGGACCGGACTGGACCGGAATGGACTGGACTGGACTGGACTGGACTGGACTGGACCGGACTGGACTGGACTGCACCAGACTGGACTGGACTGGACTGGACCGGACTGGACTGGACCGGAATGGACTGGACTGGACTGCACCAGACTGGACTGGACTGGACTGGAATGAACCTGAAAGATTAATAAAGTTATTCAGGTGAAAAAAAGAGTTTACAGTCATGCTAACAGTTGTATAAAAATATGCACGAACTGATGCTAACATGCTAATGTTTAGCAGGTGTAGTGTTCACCACCTTAGATTAGAGTGTAACATGCTTCCATCTAATAATTAGCACTGAACAAGTCCAGCTGAGGCTCATGGGAACATCATTAGTTTTGAAAATTTTAACCAGTTAGATGAAAAGTCAGACGATCGTCAAGTTACTGCAGTTCATCCTCAGAGGAACATGAACATGAACCCACACCATGGGTTTTGAGATAATTCACTAAAAACCACAAGTGAACCTCATGGTGGCGCTAGAGGACGAGTCGGAGGTTCACAGGAATCAGAGGGGTTCATCCTCAGGGGAACATGAATGTCTGAACTATATTTCATGGATTTTGATCTATTTCAGTTCGGAGCAAAGTAGCGGACCGACCCACCAGCCATCCGTAGAAAACCATGATCCTTCCGTGACCTAAATTACATCCTGATCCATGGTGATGCAGCTGCTACCTGTGTACAGGTACTGACCACAAGCTGAACATTTTGAGGACATTAGACTGCAACAGTGGTTCGTGTTAGTTTGTCCACCCCACTGTATATCACACTGACTTCTAGTAGCTATCAATGCAGATTTAAATACGTAGTAAAACAACAACAGGCAGCAACATACAGGTCATTATATGGTATTTCTGATCATCATGAATGTGACCTGTCAAATAAATATAAACTCACTGCTGGGTTCACTCAGATAGAGCAACACAATAAGCACAGAAATTATTTTATGAACGCATCATCAGAACCTGTGTCTTCAGATGTTCGGCTTCGGTCCGGCTCTGGTTCAGCTGATGGAAGAAAGTCCAGTTTAAACAGCAGAAACCAAATCAGAGTGGAGATCCAGTTCCAGTTATCATCCTCTGTTCCACACAGAAACACTCAGTTCAGCGTGGAGCAGGTTGTTAAAGGTTAAAGACCGGTTCCTGTTACTGATCCAGTCTCAGAAGCTGTGGTCCTCAGGTCCGCCTTTAGTTGAACTGGGAGGGTGAAGTGTGAACTGGGCCATCGCTGCTGGAGGTGAGGCTGAGCTGCTGCTGTGTAACACGAAACCTGCCGTCGTTCAGCACCGCTCTGTAACAGGTACGTAATAACAACACAGACACACACTGAAGTCCGTTCAATGGAAATTATTCTCAGGTTTGTTTTTGATGCTTCCTTTGATTTCATTTGCAAAAAGAAATAAATAGCACGTCAAATAAAAAGGGTAATTTTAGT
>NW_019522150.1:0-536 GCF_002814215.2 Seriola lalandi dorsalis | reverse complement strand
ATTACATATAATTGTTTATAATTGCAGCTGTTCTCTGTACACACACACACACACACACACACACACACACACAGGTGCAGACCAGTGTGAGTATAAATACATACATAAATACATATATCTATTAAATAGTGAGTATTTTTGTGTTCATTTGGCCGGTGTGGGAGCTCTGATGTAGACCACACAGTCAGACCCAGACCACCTGAAAAAGGTGAGTCTCAGTTCACACAAGTAGAAAACAGATTTTATAACAGCTGAAATATGATTTTAGCATGAATTCAAAAGCATTAGTATTATTAAATCCATCTACTGATCATAAACTGTTCAGAAAGAGTATAGTGTACACACATCATCATGTCAGTGTGGTGTAAAAGTTAAAAGAGGTTGAACCTGCCGTGCGTTGAGCTTGAGTCTCTGTGTTTTCACAGCTCTCCAATAAAAAGTGAGTGAACAGGTGAGACCACAGTGACTCTCCTCCAGCAGCCAAATACAGCATTACAGAAAGAATGCAATGCATCATGTTTTCCCTGAGGGCAGAA
>NW_019522149.1:0-4114 GCF_002814215.2 Seriola lalandi dorsalis | reverse complement strand
TTGTCCCTCCAGAGCTCCCACAGCATCATGTCTGTAAGGAGGAAGAGGTTCTCACTGACCAGCAGCTCTGTGACCAGGAGAGAAACTCCATTGTTGGTCATCTTTTTGAAACCTGAAATAAAGCTACACAGGATAGGTCTGTAAAACCAGAATGGTCTTAATTAAAACTAACACAGGAGCTTATTCAATCAGATATCCAGTTTTTTAACATCACATTAGAGATTAAAATATGTCTGATCGTGTGTCCCTCGTGTTTCACTGTCATTTACCACCTCACCAGCACATACCGACACTTATCAATACAGGCCACTGCTGATTATGATGTGTTGATAGGGTTTTACTCATAAACATCTTATCACTCCCATTTCACTGATAGAGTGACAGTCGCGATCAGACACTTTTTAATCTCTATGTTGCTGATATTTGTCACGTTTCTACATTTCTTTATTTATGTATTTATTTCTGTGTCCATATGTTAATCTTTTCTCTTGTCAAAGTCGCTAAATCACTAAACACTGGAAAAACAAAGCTCCTGTGTATCAGTCACGGCAGTAGTAATAGATCCATCCAATTAATCACACCACTATAACCAATCCGGCTTTAAACTGAAGAAGGACCACCTACTTAATTAACATGGACACAGCAATGAATAAATATATGAATAAGTAAATGTAGATATGCAGTACATAAATGCATGAATACATTTTGAAATGCAGAAATAAATACTCAAACAAATATAGAAATGAACAATTAAATAAATGTAAAACTACAGAAATAGTATTTTTATTGCCAAAATGTTTTTGAATTAATTTATGTATTGAATTATTTATGTCAGAATTTATTTATTTATTTTTAATTTTGTCATTTTTCGTCCTTCATACTCATGTCCCTTTGTCCCTCCAGAGGTCCGTCAGCAACACGTCTGTGAGGAGAAGGAGGTTATCACTGACCAGCAGCTCTGTGACCAGGAGAGGAACTCCAGTCTGGACCAGGAGGACCCAGAGCCTCCACAGACTAAAGAGGAAGAGGAGAAACTCTGCACCAGTCAGGAGGGAGAGCAGCTTGTACTGAAGCAGGAGACTGATACCTTGATGTTGACTCCTACTAATGAGCAAAGTGACCAAAGTAAAGCAGAAGCAAACAGTGACCACCAGCTCCTCTCTCACAACTCTAACTGTAAAACTGAGACAGGTAAAAAGTCTTTTAAAATGTCACATTTGTGGATAAGATTTCAAGTATAAGTGCTACTGACCTTTTTCCACCAGCATCTTCACTATCTCATCACTCTTCACAGACACACTGGTAAGTATCAGTAAAAATGGCGAATCTGTGAACAACAGCATCTGGAGCACAGGAAGTGGCATATGTAAACAAAGATCACTGGTTCACGTTATAAGAAAAAACATGTATGGATAAACACAGCTCACTGGTGATTCGCAGTCAGAGCTGTTAGCAGTTGTTTGTTTCCCAACAGGGAACAGAGTGTTGTCTTGTTCATATTTATACTATATTTTAGCCCTTTCAGCCTTTTCCACTCAGTCACTTAACAGAACATGTCAGTTAAGTCTGAGAGTTCAGAGCTCGGGCCTTAGGGGGGACTTTGGTATTGGACAGACAGACATCAATTACATGGCTGTTCCTGTAGTTATTAGCTTGTTGGGTTCAACTAACTGGGCATATTTAGTAATAAAATAATAAACCGGACAAGTGACAGGGATATGCGTTTTGACATAGAAAGAGGAGATTTTGCGGCAGTAATGTAGCAGAGACGCAGCAGTCTTTGTTGTTGTCATGACTGGGAGCAGATCAGGACCACTGTGTGGATAACTTCTTTTAACGTTTAGTGTTGTTATCCTGATTCCTGATTCCGTCTTACACAAAGCACTTTGTTTGCTTTGTGTGCTTCTTGTGGTTTCTTTTGTACTATCTCTATTGTATTTTTTATGGATTTTATACTTTATTTATTCATTTTTTATTGAATATTTGGACGTTTGTTACGTGTGAGTCGTTTAAGGACAAAATAAGAACAAACCAAGATCTGAGTTTTTCCATCATCACAATAGTTACCTATTTCTCTTTTCTTTTTTTTTTTTTTTATATATTTTTGCCTTTATTTTCATAGTAGAGTGAAAGATAGACAGGAAAGTCAGGGAGAGAGAGGTGGGATGACATGCAGCAAAGGCCCAGGGTCAGACTCCAATCCATGGCCACTGCAGTAAGGACTAAGCCTATGTGGTACGTGCTCTACCAGATGAGCCACCGAGATGCCCCAGTAACCTATTTCTCATGTCCCTTTGTCCCTCCAGAGCTCCGACAGCAATATGTCTGTAAGGAGGAAGAGATTCTCACAGACCAGCAACTACGTAAACAGGAGGATCCAGAGCCTCCACAAATTAAAGAGGAAAAGGAGGAACTCTGTACCAGTCAGGAGGGAGAGCAGCTTGTACTGAAGAAAGGGACTGATACCTTTATATTGACTCCTACTAATGAGGAAAATGACCGAAGTGAACCAGAAGCAAACAGTGACCACCAGCTCCTCTCTCACAGCACTCCTGTAGCTAAGAAACAAGATCAGAAAAGAAGGAAGCATGTAGACCCAGGATCAAAGAGTCGTAAAACTCGGACATGTAAAAACTCTTTAAAATGTCACACATGTGGAGCAGTTTTTAAAAAGAGGTACGGTTTGAAAGTACATCAAAGATGCCACACAGGTGAGAAGCCATATTCTTGTAGCACCTGTGGGAAAAAATTCACTCGGACATCATCATTGAAAGATCATTTAAAAACTCACACAGGTGAGAAGCCATATTCTTGTGACACCTGTGGGAGAAAATTTAGTCGGAAATCAAGATTGACAGATCATTTAAGAAGTCACACAGTTGAGAATTTACATTTTTGTGAAACATGTGGAAAAAGTCTAAGATCAAGACCAGGCCTGGTGGTCCACATGAGAATTCACACAGGGGAGAAGCCGTACACCTGCAACACCTGTGGGAAAAAATTTAGTATCAAGGCTGGCATGAAAAAACATTCAAGAACCCACAAAGATGAGAAGCCATATTCTTGTGAAGAATGCGGGAAAGGTTTCATTACTAGTACAAGCTTGTCGGTTCACATGAGAATCCACACAGGTGAGAAGCCTTATTTTTGTGCAACATGTGGGAAAAGTTTCAGAACTTCTTCTGCTTCATTGGTCCACATGAGAAACCACACAAATGAAAGGCCATACACCTGTAACACCTGTGGGAAAAAATTCAATAACAATTCTGAATGCAGTAGGCATACAAGAATCCACACAGGTGAGAAGCCATATTCTTGTAGCACCTGTGGGAAACAATTCACTCGGACATCAACATTGAATGAGCATTTAAAAACTCACACAGGTGAGAAGCCATATTCTTGTGGCACCTGTGGGAAAAAATTTAATCGGCCATCAAAATTGAAATATCATATAAGGAGTCACACAGTTGAGAATTCATGATTTTGTGAAACATGGAAAAAGTCTCAGATCAAGCTCAGGACTGTTAATTCACATGAGAACCCACACAGGTGAGAAGCCGTACCCCTGTCACATCTGTGGGAAAAGGTTCATTCAGAACTCAAACTTGGCAAGACATGTAAGAATCTATACAAACACAAAGTCATAATTCATGAACATGTGGGAGAATTATCAGACTTAATGGGGAATTGACAGTCCACATGAGAAGAGCCTTGAAAAATGATCTTTGAAAAAACTTTGTTTTATAGTGAGTGCATAGTTTCTAAGATGTAAGCATGTAAACGACTGAAATTCTTGATTATTTTTTTTAATGCTCTACCAGTTATATGTAGATCTCTGTAAGTCTGTAACGTCAAAGGTGAGAACCCCTCAAATGCTGTTGTCATTCATGTGGTCATCTTACCATCAAATCTCTGTCTAGAGCATGTCCTTTCTTTTTGTGATTTAATCAGTTTGATGTAATTTTTGTTTAAGAGGTGATGCACAAACACAAGTTGTAGAAGATGAACTACATTGTTTTGTAAAAGGTGCTATACAAATAAACTGACTTTTGTCAAAGAATTTCAACAATGAAAATGTTCCAGGCAAGAGCTTGAGGCAAGTTCACCTGGATGC
>NW_019522148.1:0-3651 GCF_002814215.2 Seriola lalandi dorsalis | reverse complement strand
TGCACTTAAAGCTGCTTATTTATGACAGATATCATCCCCACAAGTGTTTGTAAATAGCTGTGTACAGAAGGATTGCATTATGTTGTAGCTGGCACTCACATGTATGCTTCTGCTGGCACGCCAAAAATCATGAAAATGAACAATAAAGGAAAGTATATGGATGTTACATGTACCTTTGATCTAAAAATATCCATTTTCTGTGGGTGTCTACTGGGTAGAGTGGAAGCATATTCATTCCACTTACTCTCACTAAAACCTCATGTCTGCCTTTTGAGTTACTGGTCACTGTAGCAGGGCATTTTACCTTGATATTTTGGAATGGCCCTGAAATAAAGGCAGGAAAAATGTAATCATCCAAGGTCCATTTACAAGCCTGATACTGGTGTTGTCCATGAGGCGCAGACATTGTAAGAGCTCAAAATTTAAGTTTTTTTTGCTGCTTGAAACAGCTTTATCACCCCATATCAGTAATTATGGCTTAGTTTGCTTTCATATTTCACTGATTTCATACTCCAGGAATATACTGTATACATGATCGCTTTGCTCTTAGGTTATTTAATTAAAACATTTTGGTAGATTGAATGTTGAATGTCATTAGAAATGAGTTTGGACCAGTTATAACTGGCATGACAGCAGCCCCTGGTGGTTATAACATTTAATATCCTTAAATACCTTAAATGGTTTACCACGTGAGAATTATAACTTGCATAAATAGATAAATAATATTTTGTATTTTGCATTAAAACATAAAATATAGTTTTTTATATTAAGCTAGTACTATTAAACATAAGATACCAGATAAAAGCAGTAAGTCATAAATTGATTGATAAAATATTGATATCATTGAACTACAATAATAATAATAATACAGTGGTATGTGTTTGATAATTATACACCTAAAGTAGATTTTCTGATTGACAAAAAAGATAGATATTACTCATTCAGTCTTTAAATGCTTTGTTCCCCACAACATTCAATACACTTTGACTTTGTGCAATATTTCATATTAATGGTTATGGTCATTATAATGGTTTGAGATTATGTCAGTTTGCTAATACCTTTTAAGAAAGGATATCAGAGAGGGGGCAATGTCACTTTAAGCCCAGGAAATCACAACACAGTAAATTGCTTCTCGTATGTGTGAAGCCAAGCACAATCTATTCTGGCCTTGGGCAGAACTACACAATCTCCTGCTTATTTAGTCATTAATGTGCATATTTACCTGGAAAAAAAAGGTGCTCGAAAGGTTAATGTTGCCAATATCTTTCCAGGCTTTGATTAAACATACCTCAGCCTCTGCATAGCCTCTGGTTGTGTGTCACACATCTTTACAGGGATTGGTATATTAAGAGATATATAATGTACATCTGCATTTGCCTGCTCTTTACTTAACCCACAGTCGAACTCTGGTTGGGATCGCTCTGTCTATCCGCTGCCACGGCGCTGTAAGTGGGGGTGGTGTGGGGGCCGTTAGGACGATTCTATATTAAAATTATTTGGATGCCATGTGAGACGAATAGAGATCCATCTTGAGCAACTGCTACACTAAAATGCTGCTTACACATTGATCAATCATCAATAACCTATTAATAATGTAATTTATTACATGAGTCACAAGGTCAGGTTTTCTGCGGCTTTCTCTACTTTAATACCTCTGTACTTTTACTAAACTAAGTTGGACGTTGGACAAGTCAAGTCAAGTTAATTTTATTTATATGGCCCCAAAATAATAACACATTGTACATACCTGTACAATTTACAACTATATCTTAAGAGAAAGCTCCAGAAAGAAGAATGTTTTAATTTAAAAAAAAAATTTTAAAACAGGAGAATCTCAGAAAGAACCTTTTTCCAGATGGACAGTCATGCAATAAGTGTTGTATATACAGAGAAGACAGAAGTAGTCTTAGATAGAAAGGGTGTGCCTTATTACCAAATAATTACTAGGTGAATTTTTTTTTAAATAATTCACAAGAATTTAAAAATTCAGAGGCATTTCCTTAAACCCTGGTGTGTGGGTTTATCGAAAGAAGTGAGCACCCTCTTTTGGCCCTGACAGGGACTGTATCTCTGTTCCTGTGTGTGAATAGTTCACCATGGAGAATGGGTTGCCGTAGCAACTGCAGAGAGTAAAAGTGCAACCCTATTGAGTGTGACCCTATACCAATATGTTTAATTGTGTAAAGCCTGCTCTCATCCTCCTGAAAGAAGACAGAGGCAGGAAGCACGGGATGAAACGGAATAGACGATTTGTTTCCCGTGCTTTTAACATTTGTAACCATCAGATGATGAATTTTACAGTTGTATTTGAAATAAAACATGAAAGCCTACAAATACATTGAATGAGGTTTATTTTTGATTGGCTGGATACTTTGGTTGGATTAATTCTGTTTCTTGATTTTAAAGTTATCCCTGTTGATTTAGCCTCAACAATCCTGAAAAAAGTGAAATTATTGCAGTTGAAACAATTGGATTAATAATTGATTGACAGATAATCAACCTGCAAATATTTGATAACCGATTAACTATTTTGATAATCAATTAATTTGACTTCTTAAAAGTGAAAACCACCATCCACTCTTTGATGTCAGCTTCTCCAGTTTGATTGATTCTGTTCTATATTCTGTTTTTGTATAATTGTAAACTGAATATAACTGGGTGTTGGTCAGACAAAAATAATATGAAGATGTCATCTTGGCTCTTGCTTCAAAAAACTTCTTATTGTTATTGTTGTTTAATTATGTTTATATGTTACTGTTGCGTAGGCCTATTAAAAGTCTACAGCTGGCCTAGAGCAATACATAATTACCTTTTTTTCTTCCTGCATCTTGTTATGTTTTTAATAAATAATCAGTCATCTAAGCAACACACACTGAGTGGTGCACACAATCATCAATAGCACCTGCTGATTGTAATGCTGTCCAATTCAATAGCTGTGCAATTAGTTATTAGAATTTTCTTAGGACTTGCAAAATCTAGTCTAAAACTATAACACAGGAAACGAAATGTCAGATACCTTTTCCTAGTATCCAAAAATGTGATTCAGTGTCACAACATTACAGCCCTGTACAGTGTTAAATAAAATGACATATAAACAAACTTTACAAAAAGTAGAAATTTGTGTGCAGTTACTGTATTAGATTGCAATTATATTGCATAGTGCATTATGCTAACCTCCTGTGAGCCCATGTTTATGCCTGTGAAGGGAATATTTGCCAAATCTTACTTTAAAAACAGGAATAATATAGAAAATAAATTAAAGTAAAAGATAAACCTGACTATTTTTATACTGATTTTCTGACGCAATATTGAATAAAATGCCTTTAATTAGATTTTTACAATTAAGGTTCACCACTAGTGAGGCTTTTTTAAATTTTATTACATCAAATCTTACCCATAGCTAATTTGCAGGTAAGGCAGATTTATTTGTATTGCACTTTATCATACACAGAGGTCATTTAATGTGCTTAACAGAAATAAGTTTAACTGGACAAGGAACAAGTATACCATTTCCTATTTTAATCTTGGGAGAAATGACTGGGCTTGTGTACAAGAAGGCATTGGACAAAGAGGCTAAATTGTTAATTCCACCAATTCACAGGATTAAGATTTGTACCTCTCTCTGGAAAAAGAGGCAGAGATTCAGAAATA
>NW_019522147.1:1655-2643 GCF_002814215.2 Seriola lalandi dorsalis | reverse complement strand
CTTTCGTCGGTTACCGGGACGTCACGGCTCATGGCTGTGTACGGTGGCTCGGTGGTGTCAGTTTGCGCCGCTCCGCCGCTCGTGCTGACGATGGGAGACGTTTTCTGCGAAGAGCTCGAGGATTTAGTTCATTTCTCAGTACACGACTTGCCGGCAAGGGGCTATGTCGTCATGGAGGAGATCCGACGTCAGGGGAAACTCTGTGACGTCACGCTCAAGGTAAGAAACGACGACGCTCGAGGCTGAAGTTAGCTTGCCAGCTAATAGCTAGCAACCCGTCAGGAGGAAGTTAGCTGCGGCACAGCTAACGGGGCTAACAACATACTAACATTGGCTTTAATGTTATTATGATGATGACCGTCCCGTTTACACGGGCTTATGACGTCACAGGCCGTTAGTATCGGCTCGGGCAGGAAAGGTAACTACTAATCCTTGACCTGCTGCCGCTGCCGGTGACCCTGCAGCAAGGCAGCAGGCAGACTGATACACAGTCCTGATACACAATCCTGACTTGATCCACAGACTTGACCTGATCCACAGACCTGCTCCACAGTTCTGATCCATGACCTGATCCAGTCTTGATCCACAGACCTGTTCCTCATTTCTGATCCACAGACCTGTTCCTCAGTTCTGATCCACGACCTGATCCAGTCTTGATCCACAGACCTGTTCCTCAGTTCTGATCCACGACCTGATCCAGTCTTGATCCACAGTCCTGATCCACAGACTTGACCTGATCCACAGACCTGATCCATGACCTGATCCAGTCTTGATCCACAGACCTGTTCCTCAGTTCTGATCCACGACCTGATCCAGTTTTGATCCACAGACCTGTTCCTCAGTTCTGATCCACGACCTGATCCAGTCTTGATCCACAGTCCTGATCCACAGACTTGACCTGATCCACAGACCTGCTCCACAGTTCTGATCCATGACCTGATCCAGTCTTGATCCACAGACCTGTTCCTCAGTTCTGATCCACGACCTG
>NW_019522147.1:0-577 GCF_002814215.2 Seriola lalandi dorsalis | reverse complement strand
ATAATTTCTGTTAAAGTCAGACTAAAGATATATTGTAAATAAGAGCAAGAATTATCATCATGTTGATGATGAACAAACTGTTATGAACATGTGAAGCAGTTAAAGTTCATGTCAGACTATTTCTGCTGCAGAGAGGAGAGGAGAGGAAGAGGAGAGGAAGGGGGGAGGAAGAGGGGAGGAGAGGAAGAGGAGAGGAAGAGGAGAGGAAGAGGAGAGGAAGAAGAGAGGAAGGGGGGAGGAAGAGGGGAGGAGAGGAAGAGGAGAGGAAGAGGAGAGGAAGAGGAGAGGAGAGGAAGAAGAGAGGAAGAATTATCATCATGTTGATGAAGAGGAAAAGGAAAAGGAGAAAAGAGGAGAAAAAGAAAAGAGAGGAAGAGGAGAGGAAGAGGAGGAGTTGTTGAAATGTTCATTCTAATGATGAAATAATTAACAGTGAGACTAATTGTTCTAATCAAAGACATCAGAGGTTCAGGTTTCTCTCCAGTCGTGTCACAGAGTCTCCTCATGTTGTTCTGAGCTCAGTGATGAAGAGGAGAGTAAAAGCTTCATCACTGGCAGGAATCCTCCATTAAAGAAT
>NW_019522146.1:0-982 GCF_002814215.2 Seriola lalandi dorsalis | reverse complement strand
GTTTGAAAAGGTGGGTTCATATTCTACCGGTGGACAGTCTGTTTATATAGATTTATATTGCTTACACTGTAATACTGCTGTTTACATTAAAGTATTCATTGTCTCCCAGGAAGAGTTGGCCCGGCTCATTGGTCTGGAGCAGACTCTGACGGCGCTGTGGGAGCGTGTGGAGGCCGGAGGGCGGCGGGCGGAGCAGAGACACAGGGAGGTTCTCCGGCTGTACACTGACCTCCAGCAGCAGCAGCAGCTGGCCTCTGCTCGGGGCAGGGAGGACGGCGTGGAGCCCTGGCTGAGCGGCCTGCTGGACCATCAGCTGTCCCAGCTCAGGAGGCGACTGGATGAGGAGAGACGGCAGAAGGACCAGGTCAGAGACTCATCCGGACGTCGGGGTCACAACATCATTAACTGGATGGAAGAAGATTTTTCTACTGCACTAAATTATAGATTTATTGTCTTTTTTTGCTTTTTGTGAATAATTTGTTGAGGCTTTATTTTGTGGGTCCATGATATTCTTATCACTTCCTTAAAGTTACTTCAATATGAAATCTGGTTCTAATGAGGAAAATACAAATACATCAATCCAGTTGAGTTTAAAGGGGGGTTATGTGGAGTCAGATATCCTGTGAGGTGACGGGGACAGGTGCATGCAGGTGTTGTAATGTTTCGGATCGTGCGTGTGCGTGTGCGTGTGTGTGTGTGTGTGTGTGTGTGTGTGTGTGTGTGTAGATTCGACAGCAGGATTTGTTGCAGCAGCAGAGTCAAACGTCTCGTCTGCAGCAGCTGGAGCTGCAGCTGCAGGCGCTGGCTGCCAAAACAGAGGTAAGCCACGCCCACACGAGCAGAAATGGAAGTTCAGAAACGACTTTGGCCTGAGTTTCGAACATTTTGATGTTTGACTGTCACGTTCTCCGACTGTAAAACCAGAAGAATCTACAGTGTAGTTCACTACAGTGACCTATTGACGGAGGATAATTGTTTGTTT
>NW_019522145.1:1835-7390 GCF_002814215.2 Seriola lalandi dorsalis | reverse complement strand
GTGTGTGTGTGTGTGTGTGTGTGTGTAAATGTGCACTGACAGGTTCTGCAGTAATTCCAATTATGTCTTAGTCACATGTAAAGATATGTGAAGCATTCAATCTATTAATTCAAACCAGCAGTGGAGATCCTAAAGCTCCCACAGAGTTTCAGTGTCGAGTAAACTACAGAACATGAAAGTCAGAGGGTTGTTTTGTTTTTTTATGTGTAATTTTTCATGAGATTTATCTTAATTCAACACATTTCCCTGTGTTCTCGTCTTATTCATTTAAAATGAAACTGACAGTGACGCTGCAGAACAACATGCCAAGATAAACACATCTGTGATTTTGTTTAGATTTGAATCAGATCAGACGGGCTGTGAAGGCCTCACTCACCTCCTCTGGTTAAAGTCCAAAGAAACTTCAAAAGCAGAAAAACAACGGGCTTGGTCTCAGACATCTTGTTTTTAGTTTGACTCTTTCTCTCTCTAACAGCAGCAGCGACCGGAGAGGAAAACAATGACTGGAAGTTGAAAGAGGCAAAGGAAAGAGCAAATGAAGGAAGAGGGTGTGTCCTCTCTCTGCCACTGATAAAGCCATGAATGAGGAATCTGCAAAAATGTTTTCCGTACTCTGATCCGTGCCCTTAGATATCCTTCACACTAGAATAAGGACTGTTAGTTGTTTACTGTCTGTAAGTGTTTCTGCACCGACCGACTCTACAGAGGAGGTTTGCACTGGATATAGATATTTATATGTATGAAACCAGAAAAACAGTTTCTGGATCAGAAGATAAACACACAAAAACATCATGTAGTTGAGAAGAAGAACAGATGCTGAGTGTCTGACAGTAGAGAGTAACAGAGGCAGCAGCAGGACTTATCCTCTGACTCCGTCTGTTGTCCGGTCTCAGTAAAGCGTGTGAGGATGATTTGGATGACTCATGTTTGACTAAATGCTTCTGTGTGTCTCCGCCACGTCCTCAGGATGGTTTCTGTACTTCGAGTTTCTGTAAACACAAACAGGCGCGTTGACGCTGTGCCTCCAGAAAAACCTGCGGTGCAATAATACACGGGAAGTTTTTAAGAGGATTCTCATTACATTATCGCCACCTCATCCAACGGCTACAGGGAATACAAAGCATGAAAGCAGGCTGAAGGGGAGACGGAGGAGGTGGATCACAGGTCAGGTGACCTCTGACCTCAGTGTGATCACAGTAAACAACACGGTTGTATCCCTCCGCCACTCAGACTAGATGTCAGATGAAATATGAACTTCATTTGTGTGAATTTTATTGTAATTGCTGTGTGAAGTCCTGAGTTGTAAGAAGAAGAAGAGGCGTTCATGTTGTAGCGTACACCACCATCAAACTGTCAAATTGATAGCTTTCAGCATGTCGGAGGGATACACAAGGAGACCAAAGGTCAAAGGGTCGGCGCCAGAGGATCAACCAATGGACAACCAGGCAACTGGAGAACATACGCCAAATCTGCAATTTGTAACAGTAAGACTCTGTGTAATGATGTTTGATTGTTTCTTATAGAGGACAAGTAATACCATGCACACACACACACCTACCTTCCTTCCTCCCTTCCTCCCTCTCTCTCTCTGTCCCTCTTTAGATAACAGTCATAAACTACAACCCACATTCCAGTCCTGGGCAGCGACCTGCAGAACTCTCTCCACAGACACAGATCTGAGGAATAATATACAATTAAATATCTGACTGTTCTGTAACTCATGAGACGTTTTTCTAACCCAAACTTCTGTCCTGTACACATTTGAAATGTAACGTGCAGACTTTTAAGACAGTGACCTCCACGTGATTGTGCTGTTACCGCGGCAACCACATCCACTTGGCTTCCGGCCAAGGCTTCTCCAGCTGCAGCACGACTCCCAGCGGGCCGGTCTTAACCTTCTGCTCATGACTGGGTTGATGTCCAAATATTACAATATTTAATCATCAAGATTAAAGAGAGATCCATTTGAATCGAGAAGTCACGGCTCCTGATATGAGATCGATAAAGTTTATCAAAGAAGTAAATCATTGTTGTCCTCCTTGAGTTTGGCGTTAACGCTGCGGTGTGGACAGAGTTATTGCGTAAAGACGCAGTTTTAAGCTTTTCTCTATAAAATCCTAAATTCATGACGTCGACGCAGGTTTCAATAAATATATATTTTTTAATACAATTCATTTCGTCTCAAAAAGTGCATCAAACATTTTGTCTATGATTATTATAAAGTACAAATAAACAAAAAAGACAGCAGATAAAATCACGTCCATTCTCTCCAGTGTATAAACAGAATTTGTGCTTACATTTTATTATTGAATCGTTAGTGTTTCACATTCATTACTTACTATCATTAATTTAGTGCAATAAATCATATTAAGCTGCTCTGTTAAAGCTTTGTTTTGCTGATGTGCCTTCAGGACTCACTGGAATCACAGCAGGACGTCGTCACAGCTGCTGTTGAAGCTTTTATCCAGAAGAGGTCAGTGTCACTTTGTGTGATGTAGTAGTAGTTGTCAAAAGTCTTGTTTTCTTATAGTGCAAATAAGCAGGATCAAAAATTAATGCTTCATAATCAAATGACAGTAGTAGATCTGTATACAATTAAATAAAAACACCTCAGTAAAACTTAAATCCATGAGACACTCCAGATGACTCTACTGACATTTGATAATATTTGACACAAACGTTTCGGTTTCCTTCACGCTGAGAGAGATATGTGCAGACACCGAGACTAACACAAGGTCAGACTCTAATCAGTGTGAAGTCACGTGTGAAGAAACACCAGCTTAGACACCAACACGCCGACGGGACTAACAATGAAGTACTGTTGATTTTCTTTCCCTCAGATTTAAAGTTTTCTTAAAAAATGATCTTTGTAGTGTACACTATAATCATTCAGGTTTCAGTAGCTGCAGCAGAATATTACAACATAATTTACTCCTTCTTTCCCATTTTATCCAAGTGTGTATCAGCAGGATGTGAGGTAGAGGAGGAACAGTGTTAATAATTCAGTAACTCCCAATAAACCAATCACACTGCCATCTCCCATTGCCTTTAAAAACCTGTACATTAGTGGATTGATATTATAACGACGCAGTGTTTCACACAGAGCCCTGACCAGTGAGCCCAGTAGTCCAGACCAGTGAGCCCAGTCCTGTACGTCGGCACATATGACTTTTGACAATGTGTCCTTAAGATAACAACAGCGCCACTGAATTCAGACCAGGTTCTTTTCCGGTCCATCACTGTCTCAAGATAGCAGAGCGCCAACAAAGCTCCTGACTAGTTTTAGTTTATTTGCTATTTAAACAACATTGACAAGACAGGAAACGACGACGGTGTCAGCTTGAAACTCGCTTCATGTTTCCGGTTTCTAAACTTTGGGAAATTTTTTTAAAGAAAACGACTGAAAAGTTGGCAAAAGAAAATAAAATGAGAATTAGTGTTTAGCAGCTTGTCAACTCTGCCACTTTAGCCACGCTTCAGTTTCAGCTTCAGATTCAAATTCAGCTTCAGATTCAGCTTCAGCTTCAGATTCAGCTTCAGATTCAGCTTCAGATTCAGCTTCAAATTCAGCTTCAGCTTCAGCTTTTTTGAATTTCTTGTGTTTCAGTTTGTCTGACTTGTGCTTGTTACAGATGACGTCAGCTGCCTCTGTTCCACTCCTATCTCCGAGTGGAGCAGCAGAGCATCAGGTAGAACAAGAAAAACATGTTGTACTTCATCAGCTGGAGTCAGTGACTGTGAGTTTCCTTCATTAACCGCTCTGAGAAGGACGTGAACTTAAGGTGACAGACGAACTTAATACTCGATCATTTTGGGTTTTGTTATTTTTCTTCCGAACTTTTTCAAGTTCCTCTGAAGACAAATCCACAAAGGAAAGGTGCATTTACTCCACAACAGACCAGTGCATGCGTCTTTTAATCCTTCAGTGTCCAGTGGAGACGTTTGTTCGTCTTGAACTCTCTTTCCAGTTCTTGTCCAAGTCACATGACTATGTCCGCAGTCATTTCACACATCGCACGTTAGTGTCCTTTATCTTAATCTTGTAAGAGACGGACAACTGTGTGCTTTTCACCATTTTGATGAGACACTTTTCGATCTATATTTTCAAGTTCTCTTTCTCTGCAAACAAAATGAAATAAAATTCAGCATCAGAAACATATAAAGATAAAATCAAAACAATCTCTTATTTATTCTTCTTTAGTATAAAGAACAACTTCTACAGAGTAAAATAAACGATCATGATTCCTTTATTTGATTTGATTAGATTTGATATTTTATTCTCATTTCATTAAAGGAGCTATTTGTAAAATTTGCTACCGCTACATAGCTAGCGTTAGCATTAACAGCTATTTATTTACCAGTCTTGATGAGAGCTTCAGCCATTATTGTGTTTACAAGAAGTTATAATACGTCTTCTGAGCAGCGCTTCTTCTTCAGGGCAGACTGGAAGCTACAGTGACTCGGTATCGGAAAGTGACTGGGCCGGGGCTAGCTGGTTAGCATGCTAACATCAGTTGAAGAAGTGATCGAAATAAAAGCAAAACTAAAGGGTTGCTTTCCAGCTCTTGACGAGTAAAGGAATGAAGTTTGATGCTGAACTTGCGACGTTGCATTTTGACTGGTAAGTAAAACAGCTGTTAATGCTAATGTTAGCTATGTAGCGATAGCAAAACTTACAAATAACTCCTTTAAGAGAGTTTCATGTTTTCACATCATGCATTTAATTAAACTCTCCAATTAGGAACTAGATTTCAACTGAGGGAAATTTACTTACTTTTGTGTATCACTATTGTTTGACTCTCTTCTATTGTTTCCCTGTTGACAGGGGAGACGTTCTGAAGGCAAAAACAACATCATTAATACAAACGACAAACAAGAAATGAATTAAAAAGTGTGGGAAGAACATAATCTTACCTTTTTTTTTTAAGTACAGTACAAGAACAACTGCTGCTGCGAGTGCTACTAGGACCAAAATGCCTCCAACGACTCCACCTGCAATGCCTCCATCATGGGTTGACTTCTCTGAAATAGAAAGAGTCAGTTACTTGAACTTTCCCATGATGCCTCATGATGGTGTTTTCTGATGTTTACATTGTTGTAGGTCATACAGATAATAACACTTCATGCTGCCTCACCTGGACTCTGTATCCTCAGAAAGGTGTTGGTTATCAGTGTCTCCTCGGTATCACTCAGTTCACAGGTGTATGTTCCCTCATGATGTGGAGATAAGTTCTGCAGCATGAGGCTTCCTGACTCTGACACACCCTTCACCTGCTGGCTCCACCCCTCTGAGACTGAGGAGGGGACGTCAGTTCTGGTCTGAGTCAGGATGATCAGACTGTGGTTGAATCTCCAGGTGAGACTGAAGCCTATTAGAGGTTTGGTGTGTGAGGCCTTGCAGGACAGTGTTGCTTCAGTGTGTGAAATATTGACGGAAGCTGAAATAAATGAATAAAAAGGGATAACATAGTATTTCGCTGCAGCTCTGGCTCCAGATTCAAATAAGAAATTCTGAACATTCTCTATTATCAGAATAACTGATCTTTCTAGAGGAC
>NW_019522145.1:0-691 GCF_002814215.2 Seriola lalandi dorsalis | reverse complement strand
TTCTGTTTGGAGTTTTAGCAACAGTGAAACAAGGGAACCAATATCGTGCTTTTTTTCCACACAGTAAATTTGAAAGTGTGAAAGTTGGTTTGTTGTGCACGTGTTCTTATCTTCACTGGGTGACCTTGCAGGACTATGAGGCCTTTCTCCTCGGGAGTGAAACGTTATCAGCCAGGTGTCTGTTTGCTGTGTCTGAGGCAGCTCAACACACTTTCTGCATTTTCCTCCACTTTAACAAAACGTCACCGTAAAACTATCAAAGAAAAGTGTACGTTTTACTTTACATGTGTTTCCTGCTCTGTAGTTTTTGTGAAAGTCAAATTCACTGACCTGAAAGGGTTTTTGAAGTTTTTAAGGGTTTGTTACAGCACTAACACTTGTCTTAAGACCTGAGACCAAGTCATGTTTTGTACTGATCTGATTGGACCAACACAAGTATCGGGAAGGTTTTAGTGTGTTCAGCTCTCAGAAATGTTGTGGTTTGGATTTTAGTTTTTCTCTCCACAAATTCACTGGTTCACTGCATTGAAGCAAAACACACTCCAATAGAGAGAGTAGTGAGAGTTTGTGTTTTCTCTATCTACTGTTTGTTTCTCGTACCTTCTACTTTCAGGTTACTGAATAACTCCTGGTTGCCAGACAAGGTGCTGGTGTAGCACTTGTATCTCCCCTGGTCCTGAAGCTTCGCCCC
>NW_019522144.1:0-1496 GCF_002814215.2 Seriola lalandi dorsalis | reverse complement strand
GCCGCCGCCGCCGCCACCGTGCTTTTATGCATAGGGCACAATCATTGCCAATGAAGTAAAAATTTATAGTTTTCCCTGTTCAGTAAAAATAACATTCAGCAGCATTAAAACATCATCCATCAACATTGTCCTGGGGCCCGGGGCCATCGCAGGCAGAGAAATTAAAAAGTATTCATTCTGCAGAGAAGTTGCAGAGCGAGCTGCTCCACTGAACTGACGGAGGCTTTTTCTGCAGAGCGGCTCACGATGAAATTGGAGATGTGGGCTCTCTCTCTCTCTCTCTCTCTCTCTCTCTCCGGCTGGGGGAGGAGGGGAGATGAACCTCGGCCCCCGGAGAGGCTGATCAGACAGTGCAGGCCATGATGGATGACAGTCAACATGGACTTGCCAAATATGAACTTGGAATAAAATCAAGGAGCGTAATTTTCTTTGAAAGTGGTTTGTGTGATAAGATGTGGAGGAAACTCAGAGCTGACTGATAACACTTCACCCCCCCACGAGCCTTTATCAGGAGCCCTCGCCACAATTACACATGTTCAGAATATAAGTCGGTACCTGTCTCTTATACACATCTGGTTTGCAGCACATGCTTACAGGTACAGGTCGGTCAATAACACAGTAATTAACACTTATTAAACGTTAACGAGGCTGAAGATAGAAGAACTCTTGGTCACACAGGATCATTACTGTCTCACAGTGGATGATAAAGCTGCTGCTGCAGTGAGACGATGTTCTGGAGAAAGTTGCTGCAGGACTTCAGACTGATAGAGACGCTCTTCTTCTTCATCCTCCAGCTGCTGGAATCTCACAGATGGCGACATCATTCAGAACAGAGGCTGCGAGCTGGAGCCAGACGCCGTCTTAATACCAGTTTGATCATCTGTAACTTTGGCTGCCTGTCACTAGTTTGGGTTTAAACAAGGAGGAGGGAAGACACAGGAGACAGTCAGTCCTCATCGATGTGATCTGCAGAGGTAACGAGACGGATCTGTCAGAGGACACAGGAGACAGGAGACAGAGGAGACAGGAGACAGAGGAGACAGAGGAGACAGGAGACAGAGGAGACAGGAGACAGGAGACAGAGGAGACAGAGGAGACAGAGGAGACAGGAGACAGAGGAGACAGGAGAGACAGAGGAGACAGAGGAGACTGGAGAGACAGAGGAGACAGGAGACAGAGGAGACACAGGAGACAGAAGAGACAGGAGACAGAGGAGACAGAGGAGACAGGAGACAGAGGAGACAGGAGACAGAGGAGACAGAGGAGACAGGAGACACAGGAGACAGGAGAGACAGAGGAGACAGGAGACAGAGGAGACAGGAGACAGAGGAGACAGGAGACAGAGGAGACAGGAGACAGGAGACAGAGGAGACAGAGGAGACAAAGGAGACAGGAGACAGAGGAGACAGAGGAGACAGGAGACAGGAGACAGAGGAGACAGAGGAGACAAAGGAGACAGAGGAGACAGAGGAGACAGGAGACAGAGGAGACAGGAG
>NW_019522143.1:0-956 GCF_002814215.2 Seriola lalandi dorsalis | reverse complement strand
GTGCAGTTTGTTTTACGGAGTTACTTCATTCTTCTACGTCACTTTTCTGGGGGAAATCTTTAGTGTAACCTCAGTGACGCCTCACGGCCATGTAATTACACAGCATCACAAACTTTACATTAGAAGCTTCTGTTGTATTAGACTGAATTAGCTTTAGCTGGCTGTACTTAATAAACTGGCCACTGAGAGTGTGATCAGATTATAGAATATGATGCACTATTTTTGATTAAACCAACTAACGGCATGAAGGTTGTAAAAACTAGTTCCACCGTGGAGGTTAATGCATCAGTCATAGTAATCCAATGATATAATACATATATAATATACCACATTCTGCCATATCACTTATCTGCTGCTATGTCTTGTTTTCTTCACACTGCAGCTGCTTCATCGCAAACATCCATTAAATGATTTATATATACAGACAGACCCCCCCCCCCCCGGACAGGACAGGACAGGGTGGGACTCACTGAGTTTGCAGAGCCAGCAGACCAGGATCCACAGAGCCACCAGGTACGGGGTGGACACATGGTGCCACTTCCAGGTCACGATAGGCAGCGTGGTGATGGGCGTTTCTCCATGTCCACCGCCATCATGTCCACCATCATCATGTCCACCATCATCATGTCCACTGTCACCTTGTCCACTGTCACCTTGTCCACCATCATCATGTCCACTGTCATCATGTCCACCGTCATCATGTCCACCGTCACCTTGTCCACCATCATCATGTCCACTGTCCCCACTGTCCCCATGACTGGTGTCTCCGGTCGTGTCGTGGCCTGAGTCCGTCCTGTTCCAGATGGTGTTGCCATGGTCACCTCTCACCATGGCGCCCCCCTCCTCGCTGGCCAGGCTCGGGCCTCTGGACGCCATCAGCAACACGGTAAGAAAAAGTGCAAATCGCCAAGTGGATGACATGTTTGAAAAAAAAACTTTCACAAACTGCTCGGCAA
>NW_019522142.1:19644-20886 GCF_002814215.2 Seriola lalandi dorsalis | reverse complement strand
CTGGAGGGGTTAAAGGTCACCCCTCACTCTTCTAGCACTGCCTTCATCCTCCTCCTCCTCGTCTACATCTTCATCATGGTGTCTAACCTCGGCCTGGTGATCCTGATCTTCAGCAGCAGGAGCCTCCACCAGCCCATGTACCTGCTCTTCTGCAACATGAGTATTAACGACGTGTTCGGAGCCACGATAATCATCCCTCATGTCCTCAGAGATCTTTTGTTATCGGACTCGGAGCGTTACATTCATTACATCAGCTGTGTCACTCAGGCCTTCTGTGTTCACCTCCACGCCAGCGCCTCCCACACGGTGCTCATGATCATGGCCTTCGACCGGTACGTGGCCATCTGCAACCCGCTGCGTTACTCCACCATCATGACCAACAGGATGGTGGTGAATCTGTCGGTTGCCGCCTGGGGAACAGCCCTGGTGTTGGTGGCGATCCTGCTGGGCCTCAGCATCCGCCTGTCGCGCTGCAGGTCGTTTGTATCCAACCTGTTCTGTGACAACGCCTCCGTATTCAAGCTCTCCTGCGAGAGCGTCCTCATCAACCAGGTGTACGGCCTCGGCTACACCGTGGTCCTGCTGGGCTCCTCCATCGGCAGCGTCACGCTCACCTACCTGAAGATCGCTGTGGTGTGTCTGAGCAGTAAAAACAAGGTGCTGAACAGCAAAGCTCTGCATACCTGCGCCACACACCTGACTGTGTATGTTATACTCCTGGTGTCGGCCTTCATCATCGTCATCCTGCACCGTTTCCCTCAGCTGTCCGACCACAGGAAGGTGGCGTCAGTCCTGGGACACGTGGCCTTACCTGCTCTGAACGCTGTGATCTACGGGCTGCAGATCAAACAGGTCAGACAGAGGATCACAGCCGTGTTCCACAGAAACAAAGTCGCTCTAAAGGAGGGAAACTGATTCACAGTGACAGCGTGGAAAACACTTTTGCACAAGAAGCTTAAAGAGAGTCATAATAATGTTTAATTCAGTGGAATCAGTCAGTTGGATCATGATGATGCTGTTTCAGGGCAGAGGAATAATCACTGTCACTACATTATGGAGTCTGTTCATTACTTAACTCATTACTTATTGCAAAACTGTCTTTTATTACTGGTCTGTGGTAGTTCACAAGTACGGTGGCCCTGAGGGCTCAACACACTGCAACTTACACCTGCCTTAAAAGTGATGAAACTGCTGGGACTCACTTTTTGTTAATAATAATAATAATAATAATAATAATAATAA
>NW_019522142.1:15819-19527 GCF_002814215.2 Seriola lalandi dorsalis | reverse complement strand
TATCTATATCTGTAGGTATCTATATCTGTATATATCTATATCTGTAGATATCTATATCTGTATATATCTATATTTGTATATATCTATATCTGTAGGTATCTATATCTGTATATATCTATATCTGTAGATATCTATATCTATATATATATATATATCTATATCTGTAGATATCTATATCTGTAGATATCTATATCTATATCTATATAGATATAGATATCTATATCTGTATATATCTATATCTGTATATATCTATATATATATATATATCTATATCTGTATATATCTATATCTGTATATATCTATATCTGTATATATCTATATCTGTAGATATCTATATATATATATATATCTATATCTGTATATATCTATATCTGTATATATCTATATATATATATATCTATATCTGTATATATCTATATTTGTATATATCTATATCTGTAGGTATCTATATCTGTATATATCTATATCTATATATATATCTATATCTATATATATCTATATCTGTATATATCTATATCTATATATATATCTATATCTATATATATCTATATCTGTATATATCTATATCTCATATCTGTAGGTAGTGTAGCGCAGATTGTTCATACTTTTAACTTCAAAAGTCACGACTGAGCTTTGAACAACAAGTGTGTCCCAGCAGGTTCATCACTTTTTACTGTCCCCTGGAAACACTGGTGTTGTTGTTGTCAGACTGATGAAGACGTTTTGTGAATGTGTGTTGAGCTTCAGGGCCACCGTACAAAAGAGCTGAAGTAGAGACTCATCCCGGTTTATAATAATAATCTCTGTGTGTTTGTTTATAAAACCTTTTAAAATTCCTCTAATGTTTCTAACACCTTAATATGAACTTTAACAGGAAGTATTAAAAGCTTTGAGCACATGTTTTCATCACTGCTGGTTTAGTCCCGACCCACAGAGACGAGTCAGACTGAAGCAGCAGAGGTCGACGTGTCCTGACCTGCGGTCATCAGTATCGGTCAAGTTACAAAAACACACAAAATACTACATTTCCCATGGTGCAGCTGGATGGTGTTGTTCATCAGATCCCCCCTGCCTCCAGTTTGTAATTCACTCCGCTGAGATAAAGCTGATGAATAGAAAACATAATAAACTCCTGTCACTCACAACAGCAACCATGAATTATTCCCTCACCTCTTCTTTATCTTTTATTCCTCCACGCTGGCGACAGTCAGAGCGGCAGCCATTTTGTTTTCAGCTTGTCCGTCTTATTCTCGTGGACACCATATCTCAGTTACACCTTGACAGAATTTCTTCAAATTCTCCAAACACCCACCTGGACTCAGTGATGAATTGAGACGACTTTGGTGGTCAAAGGTCAAAGGTCAATATATGATGCATGCCAACCGCCTCGTGGTCATATCCCTCCGCCACTCAGAGGAGTTCCAGGTTACATCCCTGTTTATCCAGAGTCAGAGAAAATATGAAACATTGGTGTGAGATTTGTGTGACGTCTCGAGTAATAGCTAAAAAGTGTCTTGTGAGGTTTGACCTTTGACCCCTAAAATTGAATCAGTTCGTCCTTGAATCAAAGTGAATGTTTTTAACAAATTTGAAGAAGTTCCCTCGAAATGTTACTGAGATATCAGGGTCACGAGAATGAGACGGACATGACTGTCGCCGGTGTGGAGGAATAAAACCCTGCAACAAACTCAAAAAAGCTTTTTACACTTGTCAGAGGTGTAAAAGTTGTTGTGTATAAAAAGCAAAGTGAAGCATCAACACAGAGACTGGAGCCTTCCTCACATTGACACATCAAACAGAAACGTCACATCGTCGCCATGTTTTCCATTGTTTGTGTCCTGATCTGAACCTGAGTGACTTTCTGGATTTTCTGGATCTGGTGAGCTGCTCCACAGTTCCCATCTTGGCAGTGTCTGACTCCGCCCCTTAACTCCCAGCTAATCCAAAAATGGACGATTAGAAGGGGCGTGGGTGGAGCTGAGACTTCGGTGCATGCTGGTGTCAAACATACGCTCACACACCTGTCACTCAAAGAGGCCACGCCCTCAAGCCTCCATAGCTGTAGTCCTTAATAATATGTAAACAGGTGAGTTATATAAACAGGTGAGTTATATAAACAGGTGAGTTATATAAACAGGTGTCATGAAGGAGGAAATCAGCTCCAGAGACCAGAACAGTTTTTGTACCAGGCTGTAAACATGTTTATTTCTGCTGTAAAGTTGGACAGTTTAACATGGGAGTCTATGGGACTGACTCACTGTTGGAGCCAGACTCTAGTGGTCGTTAGAGGAACTGCAGCTGCTGGTTTTTCATGTTGAAGCTTCATGTTTCAGTCTGGAGGTTGATGCTTGGTCCCAGCCAACATCTTTCCTGCTCCAGAGATCCCAACTGACTTCTCATCAGTTCCTCATCAAAACATCTGCACCTGGTTTCCGGTCGGCGGTCCAGCCGACGCCACCTGCTGATCTCCCATCAGGGGCCGGGCCGACGGCAGCTCCTGGGTTCCAGTCAGCCCTCCACAGTGACACTCTGCCTGACCTGCACCACTTTATCTGCCGTCAAACAGCCCTTTCCTTTGGAACTACATTTTTTCAACCGTTGAACTACCGTCTTCCTCCGCACAAGCAAAGCTACGTCTGATTCAAGCAGCTGGTCTGGGAATTCACTAGTTCAACGGTTAAGATAAAAAGCTAGCACAAGGCATAAAATACTGAATAAAGGTAACTGCATTCAAAATTTAATTCAGGGCAGGTGCTTGAGGTAAAGTTTGAAGAGGTGTGTTTGAAAAGTCTACTGCCAGTAACACACTGAACACACACCTGAACCATGACTTTAACCCTGCCTCTGTCAGAGCAACATCCAACACACACTTCATAATGTGTGTTGGATTTAAAGCAGAGTGCGAATGATCAAGTCTTGACAATCAAAGGCTCGGCCCGGCTTCACACCCCGGGGAGCATTTATGAATCTTCAGTTGTTGGATCAACATCAAATCTTTCTCACAAACACAAACAACAACAAACAACTGAAACAACAGTGTTGTCAAGAGACTGGCGCCTCGAGACGATCAACTGCTCTGAGGTCAGTGATGCAACGCCGCCGCCGCTCAGTCAGATTATAAAGTGCGGAGCAGCAGCTCCGGTCTGAGCGGAGGAGGCTGATGTCAGCAGAGGTGAGCATGACACACAGATGAGCTGAACTCTACACAGACCTTTCATACATCTGATCAGATTCTATATGACGTGTTCTATGTTCAGATCAAACATGATACAAATACAATGTTCGATAAAATACTTCAAATAATGATGATATAAATACAGTGTTTGATTTTCTGCCTAAGTTTTAATAAGATAATGTTATTATTAATACGTACGACATGTAAAAAAATGGAAACTTTAATTTGAAGGGAAACGAATAAAAACAAACAAACATGAAAACAGTGTTTGACACTGAATATATTTAAAGGGCTTGGTGTCAGAGCAGCTGCAGCTGCAGCAGCTTGTTCCACACGCAAACTACTGGAATTAACCAACAACATCTGCATTTATTTTAATGTCCAACCTTTTGTCAGTTTGACAACAACACGACTCATGAAAACAATATTACAGCTGACTGAGTTCCTCATGATTCCACCATGTTCATGCATAAAGTCTTTTTCCTTTGAATCTGTTATTCTATCTATCTGTCTGTCTGTCTGTCTGTCTGTCT
>NW_019522142.1:11530-15137 GCF_002814215.2 Seriola lalandi dorsalis | reverse complement strand
TTTTTCTATTTTAAATGCTTCAGTCTTTTTGTACATAATGTGAACACCAGAGAAACTCATCATTTGTAATGAACTTCCACAACAAGCTTTAATTGTAAAGGACTAATTCTGTTTAATGTTGATTATAAAGACATATTTTTATTTTTTCCTCACTTTGTTTTTCTTTTCTTTTTATTATAAGTTTATTCATGACTTTTCTCTCGTGCTCAGACTCAGATGAACTCTCTGCACGATGGAGAACCAGACAGACATCCTGCAGCTGGAGGGGTTAAAGGTCACTCCTCAGTCCTCCATCCCCGCCTTCATCCTCCTCCTCCTCATCTACGTCTTCATCATGGTGTCTAACCTCGGCCTGGTGGTCCTGATCACCATGGAGACGAGCCTCCACCAGCCCATGTACCTGCTCTTCTGCAACATGAGTGTCAACGACGCGTTCGGGGCGTCGACCATCATCCCCCGCCTGCTGAGTGACGTCTTCACCCCGAGCTCAGAACGCCACATCAGCTACATCGACTGTGCCGTCCAGGCGTTCTGCGCTCACTTCCACGCCAGCGCCACTCACACCGTGCTCATGATCATGGCCTTCGACCGCTACGTGGCCATCTGCAACCCGCTACGTTACGCCGCCATCATGACCAACAGCATGGTGGTGAAGCTGTCGGTGTCGGCCTGGGCCGTCGCTCTGATCATGGTGTTGATCCTCGTGGGCCTCAGCGTCCGCCTGTCGCGCTGCAGGTGGATCATCTTCAACCCGTTCTGTGACAACGCCTCCTTGTTCAAGCTCTCCTGCGAGAGCGTCCTCATCAACCAGGTGTACGGCCTCGGCTACACCGTGGTCCTGCTGGGCTCCTCCCTCGGCAGCGTCACGCTCACCTACCTGAAGATCGCTGCGGTGTGTCTGAGCAGCAAGAACAAGGTGCTGAACGGCCGGGCGCTGCAGACCTGCGCCACACACCTGGCCGTCTACATCATCATGTTCGTGTCAGGCTCCATCATCATCATCCTCCATCGTTTCCCCGACCTATCAGATGAAAGGAAGCTGGCGTCCATCATGTTCCATGTGGTTCCTCCCGCCATGAACGCTGTGATCTACGGGCTGCAGATCAAGGCCGTCAGAGAGAAGCTGGTCATCATGTTCACCAGGAACACAGAGAAATGACTCGCTGCTGCTTTCATGTAAATAACTGTCAATAAAAATCTTTCACTCTCTGAAATGTGCAGATAAAACTAATTTCATCACCATTTACAGAAGGAGATGAAGCTGAAGTGTAATTCATCACTTACAGATGTTTTATATCAAAATACAAATCACTTCAATGAGAAATTTGAATAAGAACTGATCAACATTAGAGAACTCTTCGTGACTTCGATCACCTTAATCACCCCGACCGTTTTGCAAGACGGCGAGTCGCTGCAAGGTGATGGAAACCCTGCGACAGATCAGTGTCAGTGGTTCCCAACCTGGTGACCGGGCCCCTGGTGACCGGTCCCCTGGTGGGCCGCTGACAAATAATTTAAAGTACAACACACATGGTGAAAAGATGTAATAATAATAAATATGTATGTATGTATATATATATATATCTGGTCTTCGGAGGATTTTTGCTTTGCGTCCCCGGCAGCATCACAAAGCGTGGCTCCTGTCGCCTAGCAACTTTGACAACACATGATTTGTTCATCTCTAACACTGTCACGCTGTTTTCCCTTCATACATTTCTACAATAGAAATATTGATTACAGCTACTTTAATGATTCTTTTCATTGATCTTTGCTCATAAAAGTATCAGCTCAAAGTCAAACCACATGTTCACACCGTCGGGTTTTCAGGAAGAACTGAAAGTGAAGGGTGTTTTAATAAATAACCAAAAACAACAGGAATCCAAAATAAACAAGTCAGGAACAAAAAAACTAAACAAGGAAACTCAGGAAAAACACTGGAGAACAACAAACAGGAAACACAAAGGAAAACTGGAGGTCCAGAGGAAGACAGAGACAGGTGAGGAGACAGGTGAAACACATCAGGGCGGGGCAGACAGTCAAGCTGGAGGGAAACCGGACAAAGACAGGAAGTAAAATTACCACAAGATACGCAAGGAAGTCAACTTCAAAATAAAACAGGAAATGACCAATGATCAAACTAATGTCCAAACACAAAGTTACTGACAAAATGCTCCATGATGGTGACGCACAGCAACAGTTGCCTGGTGATGAAACTGTTCGGCAACACAACAAACAGCGGAGCACCGGGGGGGGGGGCTGAGATGTCACTTTATAAAAGCTGTGTTTGAGTCCGGCTCTGGTCTGGCTGCAGGAGGATCACGTCAGCAGAGGTAAACCTGACACACACACACACACACACACACACACACACACACACACACACACACACACACACAAAGAGCAGTGGGAAGTTTTACATCTGAATCCCACTTTATTTCTAATTAAATACATTATTAACTTGCTGTTGTCAGAAAATCAAACATGTAAAACTGTGATCTCACTATCAAAGAACAAATGAATCTTTCTGCTGCAAAAATAAAGAGTGAAACAAACGTAAACATGAAGTCTCGACGTGTTTCCTGTTTGTTCTCATCAACAGTGACAGTTTGTTTCCAGGCCGAGAGCTGAACAGGTGAACCGCTCTGTTAGTGAGGCTACAGGTGTGTTTCTGTTGCAGGAGGTAGAGGTGAGGACGTCACCTGTCTCGGCCAGCCAATCACAGCGAGTCGTCGTCTGCAGGAGAAGGAGACAGTTGCTGCAGCTGATGGTGAATCCAGCTCCACAGTTTCCTGTTGGAGGTTTCAAACATTTCAAACCGGTTTTATTTTTTAATTTTTAATGTTTTAAGGTTTCAAAATGAAATGACATGAAAGTAAAAGAGGAAACCAACCATGATCAGCTGTGCTCTACCAGCTGATCTAAAGCTGACTGTGCTGAATCATCTCATCTGTGAAAGAGGATTGAAATGCATCAAATCATTTTTGCATTGTTGAATGATTTCCACATCAGATTTTAAAAGTTTAATTAATGTAAGAAAACAGTCAAAATATTAAAGTCTAACTGATTTAAAGAGCTTTAGATTTGAAAACAGTTGCCGAAGTGTTTTACAGTTAAATCACTGAAACAAACGACTAGATGAATAAACAATATTTAAATGTGAGGGATCAAGTTCACAAAGGTGAGTCTTTAGTCGATCGATCAGTCAGGTATCAGTTTTGATAATCGTTTTTTACATTTCACAGCTTCTCCTTCTCCAGTGTGAGAGTTTGCTTCTTTTCTCTGTGTTAACATGAACTGAATCTGAGTTTAGACCAAACACCCACAAACTGTTCATGTTAAAGAATTACAGGTGTTTGTTCCAGACCGTGTCGAACTGTGATTGTTGCTTAATCATGAATATTTCAAGTTGTAGAGGAAAACTGATGATTTCTGGACTTCTCAGGCACTTTGAATAAAAAAAGAAGGTTCATTAGACATCGACTGCTACGACTTTAAACCTGTGTCTCGAGGACAAATATTAGTTTAATTTCTGTGATTTGGCTTCAGTTGACACTCAGGTGATGTCACTATCACACCTTCACCTGGACAGACAGGTGACAGTAACACT
>NW_019522142.1:4344-11510 GCF_002814215.2 Seriola lalandi dorsalis | reverse complement strand
AGATGAATAAACAATATTTAAATGTGAGGGATCAAGTTCACAAAGGTGAGTCTTTAGTCGATCGATCAGTCAGTTATCAGTTTTGATAATCGTTTTTTACATTTCACAGCTTCTCCTTCTCCAGTGTGAGAGTTTGCTTCTTTTCTCTGTGTTAACATGAACTGAATCTGAGTTTAGACCAAACTCACGAACTGATTCATCAAGAAAACAATCTCTAACAGAAACTACAAGTGGTTGTTGTTCTGACGTGATCGTGGAGCGAGAAGAGGATTCACATGAAAAGAAAAAAAGAAAACAACAAAACTTCAAATATAATCAAACGTCAGATTTCAGTTGCAGTTTAACTTCCATGTTTTTCTCTGTCACAGCTTCATCAACACTCGGACCGACATCAGCATCAGTGTTTGTGTCGAGATCTTCAGGACGACCAAACACCCACAAACTGTTCATGTTAAAGAATTACAGGTGTTTGTTCCAGACCGTGTCGAACTGTGATTGTTGCTTAATCATGAATATTTCAAGTTGTAGAGGAAAACTGATGATTTCTGGACTTCTCAGGCACTTTGAATAAAAAAAGAAGGTTCATTAGACATCGACTGCTACGACTTTAAACCTGTGTCTCGAGGACAAATATTAGTTTAATTTCTGTGATTTGGCTTCAGTTGACACTCAGGTGATGTCACTATCACACCTTCACCTGGACAGACAGGTGACAGTAACACTCCTCTGTGTCTCCTCCTCCCTCAGCCGTATGGAGAACCAAACTTTCAATGCAGATATTATATCCATCGAAGGGTTAAAGGTCATCCCCCAGTCCTCCACCCCCGCCTTCATCCTCCTCCTCCTCATCTACATCTTCATCATGGCGTCCAACATCGGCCTGGTGGTCCTGATCTCCATGGAGACGAGCCTCCACCAGCCCATGTACCTGCTCCTCTGTAACATGAATATCAACGACGTGTTCGGGGCGACCGTCGTCATCCCGCGCCTGCTGAGCGACCTCTTCACTCCCATCATGCAGCGCTACACTCATTACATCGAGTGCGTCGTTCAGGCCTTCGCCGCTCACTTCCACGCAGGCACCTCTCACACGGTGCTCATGATCATGGCCTTCGACCGGTACACCGCCATCTGCAACCCCCTGCGTTACGCCGCCATCATGACCCACAGGATGGTGGTGAAGCTGTCGGTGGGCGCTTGGGTGGCGGCCTTCATCTCCGTTGCGATCCTCCTGGGCCTCACCATCCGCCTGACGCGCTGCAGGCGGGTTATATTCAACCCGTTCTGTGACAACGCCTCCTTGTTCAAGCTCTCCTGCCAGGACCTTCTCATCAACCACATCTACGGCCTCGGCAGCGCCGTGGTCATCCTGGGCTCCTCCCTCTGCAGCATCGCGTTCACCTACCTGAGGATCGCCATCATGTGTTTCAGCAGCAAAAACAAGGCGTTGAACAGCAAGGCGCTGCAGACCTGCGCCACACACCTGGCCGTGTATATCATCATGATGGTAGCATCCTTCACCCCCATGATCATGCACCGTCGCCCTGAGTGGGCGGACAGTGGGAAAGTGGCGTCCGTCATGTTCCACGTCGTCCCCCCGGCCCTGAACCCCATTATCTATGGGCTGCAGTGTAAAGAGCTCAAACACAAGATTGTCAGCATGTTTCACAGGAATAAAGTCACAAACAGGAAAAGTCTCCATAAATAATAACGTTAAAACAATAGCTTTAAAACTGCAGTTTGTCTTTAAAGCTCCTCCAGTGTAAAGGTGTGTGTCCATGTGTAGTGTGATTATAGATCAGCTCTAGCTTCTATATTAATACTGTGAAAGTATCAAAGCCTCAGTCCACAGAGAAATGCACACAGCCTGTATTCAGAAACTGAGCCTTAAAACCAGCCGTCAGGACTTCTGGAACTTTGTGATGTCACAACAAAGCAGTCACCAAGCCCCGCCCACCTGGACCCACCATCCAAACCTTGCAGGATTTGGTTTCTCTCAGTGTTTTACCTGAAGTTTGCTATATCTTTATTGGATCACTCAGAAAACAGTCAGCCAATCAGAAGAGAGGCTCAGAGCCTCCTCTCTTCTGATTGGCTCACCGACCTGTTGTTACTAGAGCTGCAGAGAGAAGCCTGAGAGAGGAGATGTAAAACTACACTGAGATGGTTTTTATATCTTCTGATGGATCAACACTTCAAATAAAACACAGAAGAAGAAAATATGGATCTTTACATTTTGTTAAATTTTTCTGATGATGATCAAACTGAAATTATCCTCAATTATTAATAATAATAATCTGGTTTTATTTTCTCATATTTCACAGGTCATGTTTTCAGCATCATAACATGTGTGTCCAATGCTCTAGTATTATACGTCACGTTTACACATAAACCCTGAGTTTCTACCTGATGGAGGTCACTGCAGATGCAGATGGGTTACGGGAGGTTTCCTACTGTTTGTCCGAATAATATGATTTTAATAAAAAAATATTAAATTACATCATTTATTATCATTTCATTATAATCTACTTAGATACCTGGCGACAGGTGACCCAGTTATTATGATTATTATTGGATATAATAATTATAATCAGGTTTGAGATATTAAAGTTCTCAATAGAATCAGTGAACTCATTTTTTGTGGTTGAAAAATCCACAACTCAGACTAGTTCCAGTTTACATCCGTTTGTCCAGAGTCCAGACCCCGTTTTGTGAGGTCACCGTGACCTTGACCTTTGACTTTTGACCACAAAAGTCTAATCAGTTTGTCCTTGAGTGAATGTTTGTGCCAAATTTGAAGAAATTCTTTCAAAGTATTAGGGTAACTTTTCAGGCAGCACCTTTACTTCTCTCCACACTTCCTGTCTCTGAGTCACATGTCGGTAAACTAACCAATGAAAGGCGAGGAGGACTTACTGAGGTAAAGAGGAGGAAAACTAAAGAGATGCATTCAGGAAGATACTGTAACTGTTTTGGAAGATGCAGATTTAAATATTTAAACTTGTATAAACATAAATGTGCAAATAATTAACTGTATGAACACTGTAAATATATTTTTTGTAACTTAACTCAAATAAACAGAATGAATTAATGGTAGATGCTAATAAAACAAATAGCATTTAACATGAGACAAATTCAAACAGCATTGTGACAAAAACATTGATTTATTATTGGTTTATTCTTTCATGTGGGAATAAAAAAGGATCATAAACCAGGTTAATGTGACTTCAACACATTCAGCTGTGTGAGTTAGTTAATAAACAGCTCGACAAAGTGACTGGAACGATACACGACTCAGAAAGACGTGTTAATAATCGTAATTTCCCAGCGTGGTTTTGTGCAGGAGGTTTTTCTCTCAGAGTGAGGACGCCGTGTCTCTGACGTCTTTCGTGGCTGAAACAGCTGCAGGTCTGAACCTGCTCAGAGTCCGTCTGATGGAGTCCTTCAGCTCCTTGTTCTTCAGACTGTAGATCATCGGGTTCAGGAAAGGAGTGAGAGCGGAGTACAGCACAGACACGATCATACGAACCTGGAACAGAAACAATGATTCACTGAGCTCAGGGTGGACAGACTGTACTCAAACATCGCCATGACAACTGCTGAGCAGGACCACGAGATGAGACCATGTGCTGGACGTTTCAAAGGTCATAAATCAGATTTTAAAACAGTCTAATTCATAGTGTTGGATACAGGAGATACAAGGTTTCTGTGGTCTTACAGCAATGTGCAAAAGTTTTAGGGACTGAAACTAAAGCAGGATGTTACGTGGTCGTATCCCTCCGCCACTCAGACTAGTCTCAGGTCACATGATTATCCAGAGTCATAGAAAATATGAGCCATTTCTGAAGCCTTGAGTAATGGCTAAAAAATGTTTCTGAGGTCAAAATGACCATGACCTTTGACCTTTGTCTACCAAAGTCTGATCAGTTCATCCTTGAGTCCAAGTGTTTGTGCCAAATGAGAAGGGATTCCTTTGAGGAGATATTCCGTTCCTCGGTACACCTGTTCCGAGGTTCTGGTCAGGTAGGTTCTTGGAGAACCCGCCTCAGTTCATCTGTCTCTTCATGTGATCCAGACCGACTCCATGATGCTTGGATCAGGACTCTGTGGGATCCAGACCATGTGCTGCAGGACTCCTGGTTCTCCTGGTCTCTGCAGTGTTTGGAGTCGTCGTCCAACTGCAGCATGAATCTGGACCGGGTCGTTGAGACGAGTCTAAAGTCCCTAAACATTTGCACAGAGCTGCGCACGAGACCTGGACTGAACCAAACCTAGAAGTTAAAACCAGATGATTTGAGTCTCGTACCTCTGGACGGAAGTTTCCTACCCTGTAGGAAATGTAGACGAAGGAGGCGGCGGTGTAAGAGATGGACACCACGGTCAGGTGAGCGGTGCATGTCGTGAAGGCCTTCAGCCTCTGAGCCACTCCCATTCTGGATATGGAAACACCAATCAAGATGTAGGAGGTGAGGATCAGGACTCCTGTGGTCAGCAATGCCACCAGGGCGAAGGTAATGGACACGATGTTATCCACCGAGGTGTTGCCGCACACCAGCCGCCTCAAGGACGACGGGTCGCACCAAGCGTGTCTGATCACGTTCGGGCCGCAGTAGGGCCGCTGCCAGGCCAAGACAGAGGCCGGCAGTGTGCAGAGAGCGCCGAACACCCAGGCTCCCCCGACCAGGAGCAGCTGGACCGGGCGGGTCATGACGGCGCTGTAGCGCAGAGGGTTGCAGATGGCCATGTAGCGGTCGTATGCCATGACGGTCAGGATGGCGCGGCCGGTGACGGCGAACTGAATGAAGACGAACATCTGCGTGAAGCATCCCGGGACAGAGATGGTCGTCACGTCCGACAGGAAGCTGGACAGCATGTTGGGGATGGTGGTGGTGGTGTAGACCATGTCGACGAGCGACAGGTTGTAGAGGAAGAAGTACATGGGAGAGGTCAGCTTCGGGTCCGTCGTCGCCTGCGAGAGGAAGAGCGCGATGACGACACTGATGATGACATCATGCTGAGCTGATTCCAGGACTCTGTTCTTACCACAAAGATGATCATGCTGTTTCCTCCCAGGATGATGATGTAACCTAGCAACAGGAAGACGAAGACGATCATCTTCTTCTCACCGAGGTTGGCGAGGCCCTGGATGATGAAGAAGTCGACGCCATCAGGCTGCCAGGTCTCGTTAACAGAGCTCGATCTGTGATTGGTCGACAAGGGCAGGTATGAATCTGAACAGAAAAGTAAAATCAGTTTATTAGGAACACCTAGCTAAAAGTGAATCAGTCAGGTGACAGGTGTCTGTTATTCAGGTGATATAAAGAGGGTGGACAGAATAACAAACGCCTGACTGCTGCCTCCTGAACATTATTATTATATTACATATTATGGTTTCATCACACGACTGTTTTAGCTTGGTGTTCCTAATAAACTGATACTAAGTAACTAATAAATAAATCATCCAGAATAAATAAACTACTATTGTAGAAAAACACATTATTAATAAATGACTTCAACACTTAAACTCTTTCATGTTTCCTTGTATAATTGTTAACAGCTCAGAAACAAATAATATAATAAAAATTATAATAATAACAATAATTTTCCAACATTTATATTATTTATAAAACATTATTTTGAACTAATGAACATGTTTCAGAAATCTGCTCCGAGTTCAGTTTGTGAGTCGTCACATGAAACGTAAATAAATATAATATTTATAAACGTAAACAACCTCTTGTTTGTGACATCTGTCTGAGAGTATTTATTATTCCATCCATAAAAACATGTTTTCTTATTTGGTGCAATAAAAATGCTTCATGGTTATTTCTGCATGTTCTTATCTTCCACAACACGTTTTAACAGAAGAAGAAAATAATTATAATGATTTGACAATAATTGATTAGACTCAATCATATATCATTGATGTGTAGAACTGAATACATTTTTATTAGTAATATTTACAAACTCATAAGTTTCTCTTCTTCTCAACTCAATATTTCTGTTTACCTTTGAACTAATTCCTTTTTCTTCTCTATTTGAATCTACTCATATTAAATAATAACTATAATAACTATAATTTATAATAACTTAATATCAAACCTAGTTGTATTTAGTTAATAATATTGCTTATAATGTTGTTGATTAGATATGATGCATCTGAAAGTCACATTCATGAAACACATTTAAAAACAACAACGGTCGACTGGAGTTAATTAACGATCTGCAGGAGAAAAGCTGATCAATGACCTGAAGTGACTCAACTTCAAACTGAATAAAGTTCCTTAAGATAAACAGTTTACAGCTACGTTAGAGATAAGAGCAGCTCATATCAGACCTTTACGCAAAAACATAAATAAATGTTTAAAATGAGACATTTTGAATATAATGTGTCTCTGTCTCAAATCACCAACAACAGAGTCAAAGCTTCAGACTGTATTACGACACAAACACTCACTGACCTCTGGGACTTTGACCTGAAACATCAAACAGCAAAACCTCCATCTCTCCTCAGCAGACAGACCAAGGGATGAAGGGATGAAGGGATGAAGGGATGGAGACGAATGTGCTGCCAACAAACGACAAGCATAGAAAAACTTAAATTCAATAAAGCTCTGCACAAAACAAAACACACCTTCCTCATATTTGTCTTGTTAAAAGTGCAAACAGCTGATTCATAAAACGAGTATCTTACCTGAACAGGTAAATCAGACTTCACGCTGCTCTGTTGCCTGAGCGCCACATTGTGCCTTTTCAAGAGCGTCCAGCCTTTTTGCTCATTATGATGGAGATTATAATGAGACGGAGGATCATTAATTACACGTATTAAAAATGTTAAAAAAATAAACAAACACCATGGGGACGTGTTTTTAGTTTCCTTTGCGGCTATAAACTTTAATTGTCTTTGTCGCCACGGTAACACCTTGTATAACCTCCTCATTATAGAAGCTTTTACTCCATTTTAATTGCCTCTGTGTGTGTGTGTGTGTGTGTGTGTGTGTGTGTGTGTGTAGTAGTATTACTCAATTCCTCATAAAGTGGGTCATTAAACTTCAGGGTGAAGAGTTGGTGTAAGGTGGGGGGGGGGGGGGGGGGGTACCTTTAACTCCGACCTTCACACGTCACACCACAAGTTGTATTTCCTACATTTTCTTCAATTTAAAGAG
>NW_019522142.1:2818-3277 GCF_002814215.2 Seriola lalandi dorsalis | reverse complement strand
GGTGAGTTATATGAACAGGTGAGTTATATAAACAGGTGTCATGAAGGAGGAAATTATCTCTAGAGACCAAAACTGTTTTTGTACCAGGCTGTAAACATGTTTATTTCTGCTGTAAAGTTGGACATTTTAACATGGGAGTCTCTGGGGACTGACTCACTGTTGGAGCCAGACTCTAGTGGTCGTTAGAGGAACTGCAGCTGCTGGTTCTTCATGTTGATGCTTTATGTTTCTGCTTCTAGGATGTTGCCGCTTAGTTACAGCACAGTCCAGCACACCTGCAATACAGGTGCACTACATTCACCTCCCATATAAGCCTCATGTCTCATGCACCTAGGTGTCATGTTTTACCTGTATGACCCCCGGGGGGCTCTGTGGTACCAGGACCATTGTTACGAGCCATTCCATCCCTGTAGAACCAAAATGAAGGTTGTGGTCGTATTCTTGGCACAATGTGAAACA
>NW_019522142.1:2272-2798 GCF_002814215.2 Seriola lalandi dorsalis | reverse complement strand
ACTTACAATTTACAATAAGTGTCATCAAAACTTTAGCCATAGTTTACATCAGAACATCCCTCCAGAGTAAACTGTTATATTGACAACACGACTAAGCAATTTGACTCTTATCCGTACACAATAACACAAGGACTTTTCATCTGATGGCAGTGACATGTTCATTGACACAGATATTTACTTTTGAGAGATGAACTAAGGATTCTGAGCAACAGACTGGCTTTTGCAGGTAATCCATGGTGTTTTGCTATTTGTACCAATTGTTTTGAGAAATTCACTTACGGTTTTGCAAATGTCGAGGATGATTCGAGAAATGCACCAAAGCGACAGAGAAAAACTGTAATAAAGATGGAAGTCACGTACAGGTTTATGAAGCTCAGAGGGAGCTGCTCCACTGCCACCATCTTGGCAGTGTCTGACTCCGCCCCCTAACCCCCAGATAATCCAAAAATGGTACGTACGTTCACCCACCTGTCACTCAAAGAGGCCACGCCCTCAATCCTCCATAACTGTAGTCCTTAATAAAATG
>NW_019522142.1:0-1287 GCF_002814215.2 Seriola lalandi dorsalis | reverse complement strand
CTGAATTTCTGCAAACTTTGCCTGAGGAAATTACCCAAAGTTCATAGCATTGTGACATTAAACACCGGTTTGCCGTGGTTACCAAAGGACGCCTGGAAACAACGGCAAACAACGGCCATAAAACAGAAGAAATAATAAGATAGAAGAACACTAACGTTAGCATTAGAAGAACAGACAATATAAACAGAGTCACTGTGAGTCAGAGACTGAACTCTGAGTTCTCTGTCCTGTGATCACATGATGACAAATTCCAAATATCCAAATTGGATCAGATCTGATCAACGATAATCTTTTTGTTTTCAAACAGGAAGTGAATAAAAATACGATCAAAAGTCCCAAACCCGCAAATATTTTGGCGTCATCAAGGTAATGTGATATAAGGGCTGTCTCATTCCTCATTACACCATCTGAGCCCTGCAGCCTCTCACACTCAGTCACTGACACTTTCACTTACCTTTCCTCCTAAAATAAAAGTGTTCTCAAGTTCGTTGAGGCTGTGACACACAGAGAAACAAAGACGGTCTCCATCCCACTCTATTACAGAAACTAGAATATACAGTCATTAACCCAAACATGTGGCCTTGATATGATAACTGATCCAGAAAAAATCAACATTTAAAAACGCCTTCCAAAATATAATGTATGAGATAAATATCAAATATATATTGTATTTAATATGCAAGAAAAATTAACTATTTGGACACCAAGAAAAGTGAAAATTATACTTTAAAGAGACAATTTCTCTTTCAAATGGTCTAATTTTTTATGTGAACTAAAATGCAAACATTCAGCTTCAGTGGGTGAAATTCAAAACCAACCAACCAGTTGTCATGATGCACAAATCTCAGCAAAATCAATGAATATAAATGAACATTAAAATTTGAAATACAATACGGCAGTTTAGTCCAAATTTTATAATTTTTCACTTTTATTAAATGTGTTGTCGGCAGGTTTGCATGTTAACTTTAAAATTCTTACGTCAGAAAAACGGCACAACCAATTTGGATCTGAATAATTTGGACAAGGATTTGCAGATCTCTGCAGACTGAACCCCATAAATAACGGGGTTGAGGCTGCCGGGGATGATGTGAAACAAGATGGCAGACAGTTTCCTGTAGTCTGAGTACTGAGGGAAGCGGTGCAGAATAATGACAATAAATCCACTGATCAGCATGATCAGATACACAACCAGATGAGTGCTGCAGGTCTTCAAGGCTTTACTGTTCAGAGTCTTGTTTTTACTGGTCAGACAGACGACAGTAATCTTAGTATAGGTGAGAACTATGC
>NW_019522141.1:0-701 GCF_002814215.2 Seriola lalandi dorsalis | reverse complement strand
TCTGTGCAGGTCCTGGACTCTGTGCAGGTCCTGGACTCTGCGGGTCCTGGACTCTGTGCAGGTCCTGGACTCTACGGGTCCTGGACTCTGCGGGTCCTGGACTCTGTGCAGGTCCTGGACTCTGCGGGTCCTGGACTCTGTGCAGGTCCTGGACTCTATGGGTCCTGGACTCTGCAGGTCCTGGACTCTGCGGGTCCTGGACTCTGTGCAGGTCCTGGACTCTGTGCAGGTCCTGGACTCTGCGGGTCCTGGACTCTGTGCAGGTCCTGGACTCTACGGGTCCTGGACTCTGTGCAGGTCCTGGACTCTGCGGGTCCTGGACTCTGCGGGTCCAGAACTCAGCATCGCCTTTATTTCTGAACTACAACCACGGATGGAGTCGTGACTGAGCCGGCGCAGGAGAGGGAGGCGGAGCTTATTGATTGATTGATTAGTCAACACTAAACAACCAATCATCATCTGCTGAAGCAGGACGCTCTGTTTGTGGCCTTATTCAGTTTATTGAGACAAAAGGAGACGAAGTGAAGAGAAAGTTCATGACACATTTATCAAGATCAATAAATCAATCATGATAGATTATCTATAAATTATTGGTTGTGATGGAGATTTTGCTGTTGCTCAAGGGCACGTCGGCAGAGTGTGACAGTGGGAATTGAACCAGTAATTACATGTAACCTGATGCACTGTGAATGTGTGTGTGT
>NW_019522140.1:5821-6702 GCF_002814215.2 Seriola lalandi dorsalis | reverse complement strand
AAAAAAAAAAAAATCTGTCCCGAAGAACAAATTATGCACTGGGGGAAGAATGCATATCCATTTTTTCCCCCTCATAACTCTCTTCTGTCTCGCTACCTCTGCTTTTCTGTTTTTGACTCCCTCACCCATTCTTATTCATTCTCACAGTCACACTGTCCACAGTGGTTCCAATCTCTTTTCTCATATTCTGTTCTTGCTCAGACTGAAAACACATGGAGAGAAAAAGGTATTGCCATAGGCTGCTGAGACAAGGGCCTATATAACATATTGAACAGAGGAAATGGCTAACACTTGCTTTTTCACATGTGCGTAAACAGTATATTCAGAAAGTATTCAGAGCCATTCACTTCTTATGGTAAAATTGTTTAAAATCATCTATCTACAATTAACATCCCATAATGATGAAGCTAAGCCATAATCTTTTAGAAATGTATTTAAAAAAAGGAAAAAATTAAGTATCACATTGACATAAGTCTTCAAACACTTTGCTGTGACACCTGAAATTTAGCTCAGGTACCTCCCGTTTGATAGATGTACATGTCTCGACACCGTGGTTGGAGTCCGCCTGTGGTAAATCCAGCTGATTGGGCATGATTTGGAAAGGCACATACCTGTCTATATATGACAGCTGTCAAAGCATATGAGAGCAAACACCAAGCCATGAGGAGGAAGGAACTGCCTGCAGAGCCCGGAGACAGAATTGTGTCGAGGCACAGATCTGAGGAAGGCTACTAAAAAATTCTGCTGCTTTGAAGGTTCACAAGAGCACAGTGGCCTCCATAATTTTTAAATGGAAGAAGTGTGGAACAAACAGCACTCTCGCTAAAGCTGACAGCGCGGTCAAACTGAGCAGTTGGGGGAGAAAGGCCTTGGTAAGAGAG
>NW_019522140.1:0-539 GCF_002814215.2 Seriola lalandi dorsalis | reverse complement strand
TGTTTTCGAAGAGCTGTCAGTACAGGACTGAAAAGCAAGAGTGAATGGGTGACTAACATTGGTCACACTCCACAGGCAAACTTGGACAAGCCACTCAAAGGTGAAGTATTTTTTAATCAATGTGTTTAACTTTTACAAGACAAGGGGCAAGGAAAAAATTGGCATTAATTAAGTTGAAGTATTGTGGATAAACTTCCCCAACTCCAAAGGGCAGTGCCACACTGCCACCCTGAACACTGTCGGCTGAAAGCTTTTTAAAAAAACACCAAACAATATTGATAATGCATCGTTTAAATGCAATTAGTTGCAAATTTGAATGTTTTTTTTTTCTTCAGTTTTTAAATTTTACTATTACTGTATGTTTTTAATTGGTGTCAATCCACTTAAAGTTCTTGCACTCACACAGGTGTTTTTATTTATCTCTGCTCAGGTTAAGTGATCTGTGCAGTCATGGTGTTGTGCACTTCTTTTAAAAGACATGAAATGTGGTATGTGTGCTTGACTTATTTTGTTCAAAGTGTTTCTTATCGTTTTTTATT
>NW_019522139.1:6516-7063 GCF_002814215.2 Seriola lalandi dorsalis | reverse complement strand
GCCAGACCCGACCCGAATAAATAGACCTGAACAGAGAGAGAGCACAAACACAGCAGCAGTGTGATGTGTTATCAGTTAATACAATAAATTAACAAGCAGCCACATGGAAAAGAGGATAATAACATTATGTGCTTTATACTGTATATATCTACTGTATATCTGCTTCACAGACAAACGTACATGAATATGGGAAAGTCCTGTTTCCACTCCGTCCTCTCTGCTCCTGCGTGTCGCACACATGTTGTAGCTAAATATAAATAGCAGTAGCTAACTAGCTAGCTTGTTTAATACACTTTACTTTATTACCTTCAGAGTTTCTGAATGAGACTGTGTCAAGTGTCTACGGATGAATGCTAATGTTAGCTAGTTTCTAACTTTAGCCTTAAGTTACAGTTTAGCTAACTAATGTTAGCTAGCTGCCCTTTCATTTCCAGTGTTAGCTTGTCATTTCATTAGCAATATAAAATGTCATGATGTAATGTTAGCAAACACTGGAGCTCAGTCATGAGCAGTGAGACAGTGGAGGATTAACTTCACGTGGTGGTTC
>NW_019522139.1:4500-5127 GCF_002814215.2 Seriola lalandi dorsalis | reverse complement strand
ACACACACACACACACACACACACACACACACACACACACACACACACACACACACACACACACACGGTTTACAGAAAGTGAAGGGAATCCAGAGAAAGAGGGAAAGAATTATTTTTCTTTATTAAGTGAGCTGCTTTCCTCCGGGACGACAAACACAACACACATTAATCTAACCTGCTACTGCTGCATCTGTGTGTGTGTGTGTGTAGGTGTGTGTCTGTGTAGGTGTGTGTGTGTGTAGGTGTGTGTGTGTGTGTGTGTGCTGTGGTGAGTCTCAGGAGTTTTGGCTGCTGTACAAAGAGTGTATTGGCTCTCTGCTCAGCCCAATGACTAATTACTCAGAGTGACGTGGCTGCGCACACACACACACACACACACACACACACACACACACACACACACACACACACACACACACACACACACACACACACACACACACTCACACACACACACACACACACCAGCCTGTCAACAGGTGCGTCAGACAGCGAGGTGTGGAAACATTACAGCAGAGAAAAGTAGGCAGGAATTAATTAGAGCAAGTTACAACGAGTGTGTGTGTGTGTGTGTGTCTGTGTGTGTGTGTGTGTGTGTGTGTGTGTGTGTGTGTGTGTGTGTGTGTG
>NW_019522139.1:0-741 GCF_002814215.2 Seriola lalandi dorsalis | reverse complement strand
TGGCTGCGGGGGGGGGGGGGGTGTTAGAAACTAAATAATAAAGAGATTTACTTTATGTAACTTAAATACGAATATATACTTTAAAGAATAAAACATTAACACACTCAGTCTCTCAGTGTCACGCTGCAGCTGCAGCTCAGTATATATTTACTCACTGAGTTTCCAAAGTCATGAATGTTGAAATGTCGAATAGACTGTTTGTAACACACTTTTATCTCTCATAGGATTAATCTATTGATCAACTAATTAATTAATCAACAGCTTCATTTCAAGTCACAATATTACACGGTTAATAATATCAAACTACAACTGCACTTCATTTTATTTTCACCACCTCTTCTTCATGTATTATATTTACTTATTGTATTTACTATAATTGTTATTGTGTTTGTTGTAAGCTCCTCCTCCTTCTGCAGCTGATGGTTTGGTCTTTTTTATCCGTTGCTTTGTTCACATTTCATCATCAGCACAGCTTCATCTAATCTGCTCTTTAACCAGCCTGAAGTCAGACTAAAACACACACACACACACACACACACACGCACACACACACACACACACTCTCCCACCATGTGGTCCAGCCTGTGATGGAGGGTGAGATCTGGGTCAGAGTGGAGGATAAAAGGTTGGGAGTGACGGCTGACACTGACAGACATCACACTGGGAAAATGACTGTCACATACCTAAACCTGCCTGTGTGTGTGTGTGTGTGTGTGTGTGTGTGTGTGTGTGTGTGCACAC
>NW_019522138.1:0-590 GCF_002814215.2 Seriola lalandi dorsalis | reverse complement strand
GCATGACAACATAGCCAGAGAGAAACAAAAGAGCAGATGGCTGCAAAGAGCAAGAGAGAGAAAGACAGAAATAATAAAAAGAAATGATAGAATAAGAGAGGTGCAGGACAAATAACCCAAGAAAGGGAAGAGGGAAACAAAATAGACAAACAGGAAAAGGATAGAGAGATAGAGGGTGGAGAACAAATAATAGTGTCTCAGTAAAAGGGTAGAGAGAGGAACACTGTCATAGCAAAACATTTCACTCTGTCTGCCTCTGGCACAAAATGTCAGAAAACAACTAATATAAGTATGTGATATTTCCCCACTTTACCTGGATGAAAGTCATTAATAATCTGCTCTCTCTCTCTCTCTCTCTCTCTCTCTCTCTCTCTCACACACACACACACACACACTCACACACACACACTATCTACACTTTGGTAACCCTTTCATCTCGCCAGCTGCAGGGCTCATAAAACGAGCTGATATAAATAAATTCACCAGCTTGGTTTCAAGCCCTGTTCTTAGTCTGCCAACACACACACACACACAAACACAGGGATTCACCGCACGGATGTGTAGATGCACACAAACACAGACACAAGCAC
>NW_019522137.1:1606-2307 GCF_002814215.2 Seriola lalandi dorsalis | reverse complement strand
GGGTTGGACTCCTGTGAGCAGGGACGGGTTCGGCGGCCGGTTGGATCCAGTACCAGTCTGTGAAGCACCAGACTCCTCAGGTCGTTTCTTCAACCCTCCTGAAATAGCGCCGCTATGGCGACACGCGTGCGGGACTTCAGTTGCCATGGTCACCATAGAAAAGGTAGTGGCTTGGTTTGCGTCTGTGATTTGGGTTATATTTGGCCATTTCTTCTAGAAAAAGACTTAATGATTAACCGATCATTAAAACAGATGATGATTAACTTTGTTCCGATTGACTAATTGATTACTGCTCTGATTGTTTTCAGCTCTGCTTTTGATTCCTCGGCTCCTCCACAATAAAAGCGTTTACAGGTAACCAACACCTTCTGTAAACGCACACGAGTAATGAAGTCATAAATCACACAGTGACATTTTTTAACCAAATTTTCCCAGAGAACAAAACAAAGTATTAGTTTGATCACATCCCGAATATGAAGACCAGCCTCCTCTGCATCCGTCAAAGTGTCTGAATCGTATTTACATCAGTAGGAAAGTGACACAATCTAACCCACTTCCTGAAACACGATATTCCTGTTTGTCCCGCCGCTGACGACAGATACGCTAATGTCACAGATGTGGGTCAGGACTCAGTCTGACACTGTAAACTGAACCTATTATTGCCTCTGAGATACAGATCTGCATTTCAACAAGGCTGTAAT
>NW_019522137.1:0-579 GCF_002814215.2 Seriola lalandi dorsalis | reverse complement strand
GCTATTTCAAACTGTGTGAAACAGGTGAATGGAAACACGCCTATAGTCGCATTGGAGAAGCTGCGACCGGTGACTCGAAGGCGGATCTTCCAGCTCTGGTGCAGAACCTGAACTGATCCCGAATGATTGCATCGGCTGACTTCCGGGTTTTCCTGCAGCCTCCTCACCTGGAGACTTCAGACACTCACACCTGGTCACATGACGAATAGTCTCATACATGAGAAAGCAACATCTCTGCATCATTTCAAACACTGCAGAACTCTGACAGACAGATGAAGCCATCGATGTGAGAAGAGAGACACACGGAGATCTGGACTCAAATCATCGTCGGATCTTTCTTCCTGCATCATTTCGGCTCCTTATTTTAGAGCATGTGTCTGAAAACGTGTCTGAGCTTCTCCACGGAGCAGCGAGGTGAGTTTCCTGCTGCTGCCTTACAGTCACAAACTTCTAATGAAGCTGGGAAGGAAAAAATATATGTTCAGTGCTGACTCACTGCTCCAGCTCAGGAGATCCTGGTGGTTAAAACCTTTAAAATACTCCCAGGCCACACACACACACACACACACACACACACAC
>NW_019522136.1:0-803 GCF_002814215.2 Seriola lalandi dorsalis | reverse complement strand
CAGACTAAATGTGCAATAGACTGGACAATTAACCTGATTGAGTAATTAGACTGGCACGTGGAGTAGCTAATCATCAGTCACAGGCGGGACACTGAGGAGCCATTCGGCAACCAGGAAGTGGAACTGCAGGTGAGGACGCCAGTCGATGGAGAGGAGCCGACAAAGGGCAGCGCTACTGTCTACAATGCTAATGGTAGACCATATGAAAACCAGTCGGGAAAAAACTGTGTATATGCAGGACTCCACAGTGGCTGGGTACAGAAGCAGAGAAAGGCCATACTACCATACTTAATATATTTTGTAAATATATATATATATATATATATATATATATATATATATATATCCAGAGATAACGAGATATAAAACGATCTTTTGTTATCTCGCGATAACAAGATAATTATGTAATATAATAATTATCTGGAGATAGAAAAGCATATTTTCTAATTATGATTACTTTCTTAATCAGAGTTCAGATGTGTGAACTGACCAGTCTACAGATGGAAGCTTCTAGAGCTGACTGCAACATGTCGGGGCGACGCATTGATCAACGCATCAGAGAATATTTCAATCAAGGGCAGAAACCACACTTTCTTTTCACACAAGATCATTTTCAGATTAGTCCTCATCAGCTAACGAGTTACTAGGAATGGAGGGGTGTTACTCTACTTAGTGTATGATGTTCAGTCAAAATTGTTTTCTCCTGATAATCTCTTGGGGATAATGGGATAAAAAAATGTTTGCTTTGGCCTTTCTCTTCTTCTGTAGCTGGATGGAGGCTGAAGCTTTCCATTAGTTTAGTA
>NW_019522135.1:0-880 GCF_002814215.2 Seriola lalandi dorsalis | reverse complement strand
TTAATCAAAACAACAAAACCTTAAACTTGTTACTTCTCAGAGAGATTGATGCCGAATTGAAGAAAAGCTCCTGCATGTACGATTATTGGTGCACAGGTTTATTAAAATACTAGACCAGTATTATAGCATTATTTGTGTAGTCATCTGTGCAAGTGTCCACACTCAACTTCTGCACACTCAACTTCTGCGGTTTTTTTTGCTGACTTTTTTTGCTGACGGGAAACAACAAAACCTTAAAGAAAAGCATGTACGATTATTGGTACGATTATTGGTGTCCACTTTTTTGCTGACTCAACTTCTGCACTTCTGCACACTCAACTTCTGCGGTTTTTTTTGCTGACTTTTTTTGCTGACGGGAAACAACAAAACCTTAAAGGTACGATTATTGGTGTCCACTTTTTTGCTGACTTCCGGCTCAACTTCAGCCATGAGTGTATCATGACGGGAAGAGAGGATGTGAGATATTGTGATATATTATAGATATATATTTGACAGTTATTGTTGAGAGAATGATGATATCTCTCTCTGACCTGTCGTCCTGGCTCCCCCTTGCCGTAGCATGTTGTGGATGTGGGAACACTGGTCTAGGAGCTGTTTCTCTGTCAGCCTGGATGTTGGGTTTCAGATCATCATCATTTCTCAACCGGTTCCAACACCTGACTCAGAGCAAGATCCGAGCCATTTGTGGTCTCACTCGTCCTGAGGAAGGACAGTAGCACCAACCTTGTTTAAGGGTTCATAGAGCCACTGGATCCCTGACCGGGAATCGACCCCCGATCTCCTGTGCTAAAGTCGGTAGTGTCGACCACTGAGCTGAACTGACTCTTGTTACCTGAGGTATTGTGTACGTGTCCGTGTACGTGTGCCTGTACGTGTGTGT
>NW_019522134.1:0-602 GCF_002814215.2 Seriola lalandi dorsalis | reverse complement strand
TTTTTATTCTCTCCTAATAAACTTTGGTCTTCTCTCATTATATAAACTCAGTTTCAGAGTCCAGGTGTGTGGAAGCTGTTTTACAACTTTAGTCCTAGAAAATAAAACTCTATTATCTGGTTATTACTTATTTTTTATGAATTTAAATTATTTTATTTTTTAAAAACATCAGTGCATCAGAAAAAGTTTCTCTAAAAACAGAAACAGGAGGCGTCAACCAGAACAGACAAAATAAAGCAAACAACACAACCTCCTGAGAAAATACATCATCTTCATCAATGTGCTTCTGCTTCATCCTTTTACTCATGCACATATAAAGAAATACACCTGCCACAATCAAACAGTTTTCTGTCCTGTCACACATCTGATTTCTGACTCACTCACCTTGAAGTACTGCAGCAGGTCTCTGCAGGTGATCTTCACTCCTCCGATCTCTTTCTCCACCAGGTTCTCTGGAGAGAGCAGCGTCGGCACCAGGTTCACCAGCTCCTTCTTAAAGTCCTCGTCGATGTCTGAGACACAAAGCGACAAACTGACGGCTTCAACACAAACTCATTAAACCAACAACTTTGTTTTTAGGCATTTAGCTCACACTGTATTTT
>NW_019522133.1:0-831 GCF_002814215.2 Seriola lalandi dorsalis | reverse complement strand
TCATCACAGGAGAAAAACCAACCACAGCCGACTCCTCCTCTGTCGGCCATGTTTGAACCGCTCGGCGTCCTAACGATGGAGACGTGAGATAAAGACGAGGCAGAGGATTCTTCAGAGGCCGTGGTCTGATCTGAAGTCTGTGTTTGAAGCTTTAAAAAGAAAGATTCATTTAGTTTAAATGTTTGCTGAGTTTAACACGACCACTCCAAGGAAACTTTATGCCTCTGTAATAATGTCTTTTATACATTTGCACTGAATGTACCTTTAAATGTCAATATTACATTACAGTTGCTCCCCTCAAGTATCAGCTGCTGTGTGTTAGATTCATACCCTAACTGATTAAACCAACTTGATGATACAGAATATGTTCTAGAGTCAGTTTTATCCAACATCTGATAAATCAGTTTTAGGTTCTAACCTCCAGCCTGAAGGACTGACGGAGCAGAAAATAAATGAGACTTTCTAATATGCTGCTAACTGAAATGCTAATTACATCAGTTCTCCCACACAGCTCTGGGATCAGCTGCTCATTTTATTGTTGTAATAGTCATGGTGAACGTCAGAATGTTTTGGTATTTGTGTTTTATTAAAGACATTGTTACAGAGGTCATCTGGTTGGTTCAATTATTACACACAGTCCAGTTTTCTGAGAAATGGGCTCATTGTGTAACAAGTGAATTATTCCAAATTATAATAACAATAAATATATTCCATAATCGGGTGAAAATATTTGTTTTAATTAAGAATTCTTGATAAATCATCTTCCAGAACAACAAAGTAAAAATCAGTTAATTAGTTAATAAGCTGCATCATCAGACTGATCATTTACCA
>NW_019522132.1:6099-7227 GCF_002814215.2 Seriola lalandi dorsalis | reverse complement strand
GATGTTACGTGTTTCCTTTACCTGTGTTTGGTTCAGCTGAAGCAGTGTGTGTGTGTGTGTGTGTGTGTGTGTGTGTGTGTGTGTGTGTGTGTGTGTATGGTCACAGTGACAAGAGGATAAAGAGATGACTACTGATATTGACAGACATCATTTGAGTCTGTGAGAATCAGGGACAGAGGAAGACAGAGAAACAGAGATGTATAGACAGACTTAAATGTAACGTAACAGTGACACTGCTGCTCAATATTTTACTCAGATTGTGTATGTGTGTGTGTATGTGTGTGTGTGTGTGTGCGTGTGTGTGTGTTAGATTGATGGATTTGTCCTGGGACAGGAGCAGTATTAGATTCAGTGCTGGGCGTCGGCGAGGGAGTGCAGAGGCAGCTGCGGATCTGTCGCTAATAAACCAATCAAAGACCCCCAGAGCAGCCTCTGTCCACACATGGCTGGAGGAACACGTCGTCAATCCTGCACTATTTATCTGGCAGTCATTACTGTACCACGGCCCAGAGACATCGATTCAGCTAAAGCTAAGGTGTGGCAAGGTCACCTGACAAACAGATAGCAATGGCAACAGTGTGTATGCTCACATCTTACTTACCTTGAAATCCATGGTATCCTGATGATCTGATTACATCAATATGATGCCATGATACAATACAAACTACAATGGAAAACTAACCACAGACACAGTATATATTGTGTGTAAGTATGTACTGCTGCATGAAAAGGAAGGGACAAAAAAAAAGAGGACAGAAGACAGTGTGGCTCAGCTCCAAGCCAAACAGATCACAGATATATAGTTTCATTTTCAAAACATGTTCAAAAGAATTTCTTAAAACAGCTGCTCACTGTAGTTTTTATCAAGCGTTGCTTGGACAGGAGAACATTCTCAGTTCATTATCCTCACCAACCAGACCTGACTGTTCTTGACACACGACCTGAGCAGTGTTTTGTGTGAAGTGTTGGATTATTTTAAAACTAAATTAATAATAAAATTCTCTCACTGTCTCTGAGTCGATGCATGTTGTGTTGCAAGCACATATGCAAATCGCTCTGGGAAGTAGCCAGGAGAGCTAGCGGTCAGTAATGGATGAAATAAAGCAAAAAAACTTGGAAAAGCATAGC
>NW_019522131.1:0-856 GCF_002814215.2 Seriola lalandi dorsalis | reverse complement strand
AAAGTATAGTAAGGCATAAAATGTCCTAGTATACTAAGGCATAAAAACATTATAGTATAGTAAGGCATAAATATGTCTAAAACCGTCATAGTATAGTAAGGCATAAAAACGTTGCAGTATAATTACTCATAAAAATGTTAAAAAATGTCATAGTATAGTAAGGCATAAATATGTCAAAAAACATCATAGTATAGTAAGGCATAGAACTTCATAGTATAGTAAGGCATAAAAATGGCAAAAAACATCATAGTATATTAAGGCATAAAAGGTCATATGAACATCATAACATGGCAAGGCATGAGACGAAATAATATTATTAGGCATAAAAAAGTCAAAAAAGCATCATAGTATATTGAGGCATAAAAGGTCATAAAAACGTCATAGTGTGGTCAGGCATCAAACAATATAATATAATAAGGCATAAAAATGCCAAAAACATCTACATATAGTATGGCAGAAAAATGCCAAAAAAAACGTCATAGTATAGTATGGCATAAAACGTCAAAAAAAAATTTTAGTATATTAAGACATAAAAGGTCATAAAAACGTCATAGTATGGTCAGGCATCAAATTACATAGTATAGTAAGGCATAAAAGTGCCAAAAAACATCTACGTATAGTATAGGAGAAAAATGCCAAAAAACGTCATAGTATAATATGGCATAAAACATCAAAAATACATCATAGTATATTAAGGCATTAAATGTCATAAAAACGTCATGGTATGGTCAGGCATCAAATTACATAGTATAGTAAGGCATAAAAGTGCCAAAAAACATCTATGTATAGTATAGGAGAAAAATGCCAAAAAACGTCATAGTATAATATGGCATAAAACATCAAAAATACATCATAG
>NW_019522129.1:1839-2403 GCF_002814215.2 Seriola lalandi dorsalis | reverse complement strand
CTAATAAAAGCAGAACGTCCTGTCAGTTCTGATAAAACCATCAATATATACACATATCATTAATCAACTACACGGTTACACTGCCTTTTTGGTCTCCATGCCCTTAGTGTTGCCTTTGATGATGATGATGATGATGATGATGATGATGATGATGATGATGATGATACTGCAGAGCTCATAAAATCAGTTCATAAAAGCTCTGGTGTTCTTAATGGAAACAGATGGACGCATAAAAAGTGCGAAGCACATGGTCGACCTGCACAAAGAGAAGACGACACGTGACTCAAATAAGCAGTTTCATCAGAACCAGTCACTTAAGGCACATGTCACAGATCTGAGGTAAAGTATTAGGATTCAGGTGTATTTGTCTTGGCAGGTGAGTTTGATTGGTGTAGAACAGGTAGGAGCAGCAGGTTCAGCAAAGATGGAAATATGTGATCAAATATTTCTGCTGGAAGAAATCAAATCATTTGGACCAATAAATAAATAAGTAAATGAGGTCCCATGGTGATGATGGGTCATAAGGCCGAGCTCACAGGTGTTTTACAGACTGAAATCCAACAG
>NW_019522129.1:0-781 GCF_002814215.2 Seriola lalandi dorsalis | reverse complement strand
TGTGTGTGTGTGTGTGTGTGTGTGTGTGTGTGTAAGCTGCGTTATCTGGCACAAGAGGAAGTGCAGCGGGCTCGTCTCACCATCACTTCCTCTGGTGTCTCTCAGTAAAGCAACGTCACGGCAACAGGTTCAGCTCTGCAGCGAGCCCCTCCCCCTTTTCATGCCTCCGCTGTCACGCGTCATCGAACCAACGTCCGCACTGGTTATTATGGTGACCAGTGATAAAGGCTTTAGATACAGTAGGGAATGTCTGAAACCTCCAATAACTGATCAATATCTACAGCGAACTGATCATATTTCATATTTAACAAGTCCTTAATGTGGAAAACATTAAGAGCATCGTAAAATAAAACAAACTACTTGACATAGGTGTTGTAAACCTGCGTTCCGTGTGTGTCCGCTGGGCGTGGCATCCGGGCTTCTTCCCGCCTTTCCACCTGATCAGCTGCTCCTGATCAGCTGCTCCTGATCAGCTGCTCCTGATCAGCAGGACTCTGCAGTGAATAAAGAGCTGATCCTCACTCTTCTCCGGTTTGTCCATCTTCATACAGGAACAAGATTATATCCATTGATATCCATCCAATGTCTGACTGTGAGACAGAGCGGGAACGTGTTTCCTTAGAAGTTGGAATATTTTTTTAAGTCACTTTCAGACTGAATTTTGCTTCGTTGTTATTTAATTATTAAAAACAACTTGTCATTGTTGCTGAATTCACTGCAAATGAACGTGACTCGATTCGAGCCTCAGATCGTCTCTCCATCGTAGTCTGTAGCTTCCCTC
>NW_019522128.1:1906-2536 GCF_002814215.2 Seriola lalandi dorsalis | reverse complement strand
GTAGAATATGAGAATATAAATCTAATATAGCTTACAGAATGCTTCTGTAGCTGTAGGTGTTGTACTGTATCTCACAATGACATCACTATACTTCTACACAGAGCTTGATGATCTAGATAAAGTTATACTATAGGTCACGATGGAATCGCCGCATTTCTTTTGTAGTTGTTGATAAGTAACATCACCGGTGTTTCACTGTAACCTACATTGACATAACTACACTTAGTGCGCATCCAGTATTTTTAGATTTCTTCCAAAACTCACAATGACATCATCAGTGTGCTAATGTAGCTCACAATGATATCAGTAGAGTTCTTCTATGGCTCTCACTTACGTTACTAAACTTCTATTGACATCATTTAACTTCTACTTCAGGGGTCTGCAACCTTTTTTCATCTAAGAGCTACTTTGAAGAAATTAAAGTGGCTGAGAGCTACTCATGTCTTCTATTACTTACATTTTTATTATTTAAAATTTTTTATTATTCATTATTATTCATTTTTATGCTGTACATGTGTATCAAATGTCAATATCCATTTTGGTTTCATATTTAGCCACATGTTCTGTATCAAAGTTTCAAATGTCAGTGTGTCACATCTTAAATTCACATCAAAATCACAGAAATTTTAT
>NW_019522128.1:0-686 GCF_002814215.2 Seriola lalandi dorsalis | reverse complement strand
TTTTTTTTTTTGTTATTCTCTTATTAGATATTGAGCAATTGGAAATGATTTATTTGTATTTTATTGAAAACGTATAGCTTAGGTTTTCTTTGTTGTATCCATAATTACGCATGATGAGTTGGAACGATCCGGCGGTGAGTGAAGAGTTGAACCGGGCAGGTGTTTGTGGAGTTGATTGCGTGATGAACAGCAGGTGCGGGTGGAGACTGGTGGGAGCAGGATCTAAGAAGCCAAACCCCGGTTAAACAGACACACACACACACACACACACACACACACACACACGAGTGTGAAAAGAAAAGTACCACAAGGTCCTAATCCCATCAGGTTTACCTCCCTGCCTCCACTACAGAGCAGTACCAAGCTTTTCTTGTCCTGAATAGAGCTAGTACTGGCTTATAGGTGGTGGTGGATTTGTATCCTCTTTGGTTATCTAGAATTATCTTCGAACCCAACAGCAACACAACCTTTTGGAAATTACAACATCAATCATCTCGTTATAAAAAGGAAATAACTGCCTAAAACCTGTTTTGATGACTTTATAAATAAAACCAAAATAAAAGTCATATCTTTCCACAAGCCGACATAAATACCCCAGGAAAAATGGAAAGTAATGTCATGTTTTGCCATGGCAGACACTTTTTGTTAGTTTTATTTTGGACTTTTTGCACTTCCTGTTTTATTTT
>NW_019522127.1:6460-7138 GCF_002814215.2 Seriola lalandi dorsalis | reverse complement strand
CCTGTCCCTTATAAAGGATGGAAAACGAATATAAATCTTTGGAATGGATGACAAGTGAGAAAACAAACAAAAGAAGATAAATATGATGAAAATAATAATACCTTATGTATCATGTGTGTATAACAGTTAATGTGCAAAGTAAACTAACAGTGCTTTACAGAAAAGAGAAAAAGCAAATAGTAAAGGCGAAATGCAAATAACGAACAGATCATGAAGATAAACAATGGTATTCAACACAGGAGATTAAAAGTTAAAAAGAAGAGAATGTAAATTACAAGGATGTAAAGGTAAAACTTTGAGAAACATTAAGTATGTATAAAAGCTTTTTCATTAAATAATGTTTTAAGACGGGATTCATAACAGTTGCAGATGTGGCCTATCTTATCCCAGTCTCTGGAGTATATTAAGTATGGTCATGTCTGCACAAACTAGCTAAGTGCAAAATACTTGCAGGCCTTAATTTGCATGCATATTCTTCACACTGTTTTTATAATGTTAATAGATCTAATGATCTTTTTCAGGATTTTTGCCCAGACCAACACTTCATTTTATTATTTAATTCCTGGGCATTTTTGTGACTTTTTATGCCAGACAGTAGAGAGATGAGAGGAGAAGAGCGACAGAGAGATGCTACATAAGGACTAAATTTAGTCCTCAGATGTGCTACAGTATCAGATG
>NW_019522127.1:0-591 GCF_002814215.2 Seriola lalandi dorsalis | reverse complement strand
GAGCTTCTTACGTACATTTGACTGCTGACATGATTGAGCAAAATAACTGGTTATTGCGTTTTCTTCTGTTCTACGGTTATATAATTATGTAATAATTATAAATAATATATTATTTAAATTACAATAATATTTTTGTCATTTTTAATATTTAAAAAAATAACTTGTTGTTTTACATAGCATTATGGTCCTTTAAAGTAAATGAGCACTACATTAACACTTACCCGCTTGTTTGCGGCTCACCTCCTGCAGCAGAACCTCCACTTCAGAACTACTAAAGTTCGTTTTGCGTTTTGATTCCGGCGCTCCGTCTTCGAATTTTCTTATCTTTCCCTTACGGTATCTCTTTGTGACTTCTGTCTGTGTCTGCACACGACCCTTCAGTCTCACGCCCTTCTGAGGGCATATTCAGGCGTTACCTACGCTAATTAGGGCCAACTGGCGCACACTTTCAGTTTACGAGGAGATTGGCATTCATCAATCTAAGAACACAGGTGCGCACAATTCTGTGGTTTAAGAATACGTTCATGAATCTGACTTAGAGTTTTCTTAAGGACTTTCTTAAGAACAACTTAAGAAAGAATTTAAGAAAAT
>NW_019522126.1:1964-2493 GCF_002814215.2 Seriola lalandi dorsalis | reverse complement strand
TGATCATCAACATCTGTCTGAAACTGTTTTAACACAAACTGAATATTAAAACCTTCATGAAGGAGGATTTACTGCAGGACTGTATCAGACTGCATCAGTTTAATGTTCCTAATAAACCGATCACTGAGTGAATATCAGTGATTATCAGCTGTAATCAGACTGTAAAGAGCCTGACTGGAGTGAACTGGTTGATTTCTTTGTTCTCACCTGTGAACTGATTCACCTGGTGACCTGGTTAATACTTTTATCACGTTTTATTATTATATAATGTATAATATATTATTATCAAATAAGATGTTTTACCCCTCCCCTTTTAAAATGTAACACTAACCCCAACCCGTAACAGCAAAACCGATAATCAGAATAAGCTGAATATTACCACCGATCATCGGCCTCGGTCCTCTGCGTACATGTGCAGGTTTTTACAACCTGGTTCAATGTGTCACTTTCATTTTCTGCAGAAATCAGGTGAAAATATTTTGCAGTGATAATAACTCAAATTCAGGCCTCGGCTCTGAGATACTTTAAG
>NW_019522126.1:0-737 GCF_002814215.2 Seriola lalandi dorsalis | reverse complement strand
CTCCAGATCCTCCCCCTCCTCCTCCTCCTCTTGCTCCTCCTCCTCTTCGTCCTCCAGATCCTCCTCCTCTTCCTCTTCCTCCTCCTCCTCCAGATCTACCTCCTCTTCCTCCTCTTCCTCCTCCTCCACCTCCTCCTCCTCACTTTGCAGCTGCCAGTTTAACATTAAACCGCAGCAACTGTTTCTAACTAATCAAATAATCAATCGAAAAACAATGAATCTGCAGCTACTTCAATCAATTAACGACCTCATTGAAACGTCCTCTGGTTCCAGCTCCTCAGTTTTCCCTGATATGCTAACAGTTAGCTAACTAGTGATAGCAGCATTCATAATAAGGGTAAAAGCAGGTTAGCTAGCGTTAGCAGTCACAGGAGGGTGATGACACTGACGGAGCCGGTAAAGACACTGACGGAGCCGGTAAAGACACTGACGGAGCCGGTAAAGACACTGAGACTTTCACTGAGGTTTTATTCTTATAATGTCACAACCTTCAGAGTTTAAATCACATCTCTGTTTTCATAAATGAAAAATTATGGCTTCACTTATTTAATAATGCAACTTTTTACTCCACAAATTTATGATTTTATCTTCATGATAATATTCCAACTTTATTTCAAAAATATTAAAACTTTTATTTTGAAAAATTCTGACTTTCCGCATCATCAGGACCTGTTTTCTCTGCATGTTCTGACTTTAGTGTGTGTGTGTGTGTGTGTGTGTGTGTGTGTGTGTGTGTG
>NW_019522125.1:0-1050 GCF_002814215.2 Seriola lalandi dorsalis | reverse complement strand
TTGTTTCTGTTGATCAACTGATTGATTAATGAACTTATTGTTTTCATGCTGACGTGAAGTGAGATACAGTTTGTAGAACGAGGGAACGTCTGCAGCTTCTTCCCGTGAAGAAAAATGAAAAGACTTTATGTGCAGCAGAAAAGATACAGAGACCTTTTTATCTCCTTTGAAAGATGTTTGCCTTGATTAGTCACAGCGGGAGAGACGAGACTTTCAGACCATTTGCGCTAAAGACTAAAACCTAAATGGAACACACCCCCTTTGAAAGTTCTCTTAATAAAGAGTTTAGTCTTTAAACTTTCTGTGGTTCCACCCTCAGAGTGGATGAACACAGGTACAGTTAAACGGGAACACACCTGGTAGCATCGCGGCAGCCCCACGACCGTGTTCAGCAGCTCGGCAGGTCGCAGGTTGATGACACGCAGGTCTGAGCCCTGGTTCAGGAAGTGGAGCTGAAGAGCGACCAGCTTCGCCGTGCGGACGCAGCGAGTGGCCTGACGCACACACGAGTCCTGGAAACACACACACACACACACACACACACACACACACACACACACACACAGTTCATCTCTCTGTCAGGGTGTTACAGGCAGAAACAGAAGCAGAGGGGGAGGAGCTCAGGAACCTTGGAGAAGCTCTCGGCGGCGTCCTTCAGCAGACCCAACACCTTGACCAGCGAGCTCTTCAGGTCGGGGGTGACGACTGTTCGGAGACACGTCAGAACAACTCAGGGTCAAAAACAAGCACGTACGGAAGTGTTAGCTAGCCGTTAGCGCTCTGCTGCTCTCACCCCAGGCCTGAGACTCGATGATCTTCAGCTGAGTGCGAGCAGCCATCTCGTGGTTCTCCCCGATCTCCCTCCTCATGCTGAAACACAGCGCCACCATGTTGTGTTTCTCGCTGTCTGCGGGGAGGCAGCGTTTGATGTAATCCAGCAGAGCCGTCTTCAGACTGGAGCTCTGCAGCCGGAGGCACAGGTGAGGGTTAACATCAGGTTAATGTGGGGTCACATGGTCACATGGGTCAACGTCGTCAGACAGTGTGCAT
>NW_019522124.1:6244-6850 GCF_002814215.2 Seriola lalandi dorsalis | reverse complement strand
ACCTCTTCACTGTCACCCCTCCTCTGATCAGTGTTAATAGGTTCATCAATACAAGTGATCTGGTCTATGAGCTAATCAATACACAGTCAGTCAGAGAACTTCACTCGGCTGACGACCTCATTCAGTCTCTGATGTTTCTCTTTTTCTCTTGAAGAAACTTGGAGTTAATTAAACAGTTCTGTCTCTACAGGATCTGACGACGCTTCCTGCGGCCGCCGCCCCCCCGGTCTAGATGTGAGGCGTGGCCTCTGCGTTACGTCCAGGTGTGAGCCGTGGCTTCTACATTACGTCCAGCTGTGAGGCGTGGCCTCTGTGTTACATCCAGGTGTGAGGCGTGGCCTCTGCGTTACATCCAGGTGTGAGGCGTGGCCTCTGCGTTACATCCAGGTGTGTTGATTTAAATGTGTTCAGAGATTCAGGTTTAATGATGTCCGTGTTGTGTTGTAGTTTTTAGGAGCTGTACGTTTCCTCCTCGTGTCAGGAGCTCAAATTGCAGAAGCGCTTTAAGAGAAGATACATACTGTTCAATATAGTAACAGTATTTTCAAAATAAAAGCAGAAAATGAGCCAGAGCTTTTGGAAGCAAAATAAAAACAAGTCTTTTGT
>NW_019522124.1:0-614 GCF_002814215.2 Seriola lalandi dorsalis | reverse complement strand
CACACACACACACGCATGCATGAGTTTTAGTGACAGTGCTCGCAGTGACAGAACAGACTGATGTTCGTGGTCACGGTCGACATTAAGGCGGGACTCTAGAGTTTCAACATAAATCAGTACAACTCCCTCTGAAGCGACAGAAGTAAGTTTGGACGTATTTGAGATTTTACTTCTGCTCCGTAACTATGACGACCAATTAGACCCTAATGAACGAGGACATCCTGATTAAAGGGATGAAGTGAGATGTGCAGCAGGTGTCCAGCTGTTTCTCACGAGTCACATCACACTTTAGAGTTTTGAGCTTGAACTTTTGTCACCTGCTTTAATTTAAAACACGAAGGAAGGATCAGACTCCTGCTCCTGAGTGTGAACGTCTCCCTCGTCCCTCGTCCCTCGTCCCCTCGTCTCCTCGTCTCCCCGTCCCCTCGTCTCCCCGTCTCCTCGTCCCTCGTCTCCTCGTCCCTCGTCTCCTCGTCTCCTCGTCCCCTCGTCCCCTCGTCCCCTCGTCTCCTCGTCCCCTCGTCCCTCGTCTCCTCGTCTCCTCGTCCCCTCGTCCCTCGTCCCTCGTTCCCTCGTCCCTCTCGTCTCCTCGTCCCCTCGTCCCTCGTCCCCTC
>NW_019522123.1:1903-2329 GCF_002814215.2 Seriola lalandi dorsalis | reverse complement strand
GCCATTTCGGACGACTTCTGACACCATGTAGTGTTATGTAGAAATATCGTCAGGACGCAGAGTCTATCTTTGTTGACTTTATTGACTCATAACATAACACTGGACTTAGACTCACTGAACTGTACCTGAACTCCTTCTGCAGCGTAGTAATAACACTCCCAGCCTCTTTCTGCGTATCACTACCTGTGTTGACATCGCTTCCGTATGCTTGCACTTAACTGCATGAAATAGTACCATTACAATACAGTTCCAACCCTGTAGCCAGACAGCAGTGTTGATGTTGCATGACCTCTTATTCTCTACAGGACCTGCTCATGGCAGCGGTGGTACTGTGCGGTTCAGGCTGGAGAAGGATCCAGTTCCTGTTTGAGGCTGTGAAAATGCAAACTAAAAAACAAGTGATTGAAATGGGAAATCTTGCAAATA
>NW_019522123.1:0-747 GCF_002814215.2 Seriola lalandi dorsalis | reverse complement strand
AATCGCGGCACAAAGAGGAGCGACACTAGAGAACAGCACCCGGATACAAACACAAGTCAGGTTTAAATTGCTTCATTATCTCAGGAACGGGAGATGATCTGAGCACCTGCTGCCACCGAGCTTTGTCTCCGTCCTCTCCTCCAGCGTTTTCTTTATTTGAGTACCTACTTGAATGTCAATGACTTCCCTCCCGGCATCGACTGGTTCCTGCAGCTGAGAAAGAAGCAGTTTCGGATCGAAGCAGGTGGATTAACTCAGCGCTGCCTGTTGTGAAGATGAAGGAGAGCTCAGACAGAAAACGAACATTAGCTGCTGCTGTTAGTGAACATGTGAATTGGTCTCCTGTCATATTAAGGCAGATTTACAGTGTTTCAGCTGCTGTGCGTCTCAGACATTGTGGGTTAATGTTCGTCAGACGATAGAAGAAAAAAACTTTCTCTTTGACTTTTTATTTCTTTCTGCTTTTTTCTTCTTATCGATAGAGAAGATCTTTAAGGTGTTTTTTACCTTGACATGTTTGACTGCTGTCTTCCTGCAGTCTTCCTCAGAAGATGAAGAAGGTGATGTTGCTGTGACGTGTCTTATCAGCTGTTGTTTATTTCCTTCAGAACAGCATCCCAGGTGTGGGACAACATGTACCCCTCGTCCCAGGTCACGTTCACTCCTTCGGGCCTGATTTCCTGTTGAAATCTTGGATTTCTGTTGGAGGCTGGTGCCAGACAAACACAGTGCATCCACCCTCTGTAC
>NW_019522122.1:6500-7063 GCF_002814215.2 Seriola lalandi dorsalis | reverse complement strand
CCCAGTCTGAATCCTGTGTGAGTCTGACTGGTCAGGAGGATCATGAAGGTGTGAACCTGATGATAAAGGAGGATGTGGTTGGTGTCTGTCGGGGACTCTGACCCCTGACCCCTCTCTGTGTTCAGGATCAACGGCGAGGAGGCGGAGAGTCGTTTCTGTGAACACAAACGTCTCAACATGTCCACCCTGAGGATGACCTGGGAGGCCAAAGTCCAGCTGAAGGAGATCCTGGTCAACTCTGGATTCCCTGAAGGTACCTGAACGCACCACACATCCCCTCTGGTTAGAGGGAGGAAATACAGCAGCAACATTTAGGAGACAATTTAGTCATTGTTATTATAATTGAAGGATTTTGATCACATGAACGTCAATGTGAAAAAATCATTTAGGTTTAATAAAAATTTCTGTTACTGTTATTTTTTATTTTTTTTTTTTATTGTTTTGTATCCCTCTGCGTCAGAACAAACATATAAAAGTGAAAAATAATATAAAAAACAAAGAGAAAATAAAGGAAATAATTATAAGAAACATTAAATTAATCAGTAAGTTTTATGTGTCTGTTC
>NW_019522122.1:0-619 GCF_002814215.2 Seriola lalandi dorsalis | reverse complement strand
GTTTTATTGTAACTGTGTTTTGTTTGTGGTGGAAACAGCTGATGAGCTTTTCATCAGTTTTCACTTCAGCTGGAAACATGAATTTTCAAACATGAAAACTGGACTTTAGTTTTGAGTTTTTGTCAAACAAAATGTTCAGACAGAAATTTCACTGTGATCTGATTTCATTTCAGTCTTGGCAGCTTCAGGCTTCCATAGTTAAACTTTTTAAATCACAGGTTAATTCATCCTAAATAGTAAATGAACTTTTTCAGAGGCTGAATTCAAATGAATTAATGAGAATATAATGTATGAATGTGTTTGAAAAGGAAACTGTAGATGTGTGCAGCAGGCGGCCAGCAGGAGGCGCCGCCTGACTGGTTTTAAACTACAAGCTAAACAGTTTCAAAAGCTTTAAAATCAGTTTTAAAGCTGATGGTTAATGTGGCCCCCGACCCTCAGGGCCCCGACCCTCAGGGGCCCCCGACCCTCAGGGGCCCCCGAACCTCAGGGGCCCCGACCCTCAGGGCCCCGACCCTCAGGGGCCCCTGAACCTCAGGGCCCCGACCCTCAGGGGCCCCCGACCCTCAGGGCCCCGACCCTCAGGGGCCCCCGACCCTCAGGGCCCCGACCCTCAGGG
>NW_019522121.1:9346-17374 GCF_002814215.2 Seriola lalandi dorsalis | reverse complement strand
CATAACTTTAGTCCTTAATAAAATGTAAACAGGTGAGTTATATAAACAGGTGAGTTATATAAACAGGTGTCATGAAGGAGGAAATTAGCTCTAGAGACCAAAACAGTTTTTGTACCAGGCTGTAAACATGTTTATTTCTGCTGTAAAGTTGGACATTTTAACATGGGAGTCTATGGGGACTGACTCACTGTTGGAGCCAGACTCTAGTGGTCGTTAGAGGAACTGCAGCTTTTGTCCTTATATGTGGTTTGAACTGTGAACTACAGAAGCTTAGAAAGGCCATACTCGCAAATATTTTTTTATCCCGTTATCTCAAAGTTTGTTTCTTTGTTTCTATAATGACTTTGTTCTTCTTCTTCTTCTAGAGCTGTAAAGTGAAAACGTCAGGACGACACATCGATCAATATTTCAATCAAGGGCAGAAATCACACTGTGTCTTTTCATACAAGCTCATTTTCAGATCGGTCCGAAGGATTGTTGCTATGGAGAAAACGTCCTTTCTGGGCTTCTGTAGTTCACTGTCGTCTCAACTGTGTGATGTGAGCCACACACACTCAGACCAGATGTGGTGAAGACGATGTCTCGGTCGAACTGTTCGATGTGTCTCTGTGTTTGCAGTGAACACAGACGGTCCGAGCTCAGATAAAGATCAGCGTCAGGAGGACGGAAACCAAGCGGAGAAGTGTTGATGACTTCTTCTTCTGCTACGTTTTCCTGTGATTGTCCTCCATTGTTTAAAGACGGACACTCGCGAGCAGCTGGTCACCTGCTGCCAGGGTGGCAATGGCAGGAAATCCCTCTGCTGCTCCTCGTCCCGGAGGACTTCACACTGAGTGGACAAGCTTTTTTCCAGATGCTTTTTTTTTTTTGGGGTTTCAAACGAACCATTCATCCCGACAACAATGAGGTCATCCACTACCCTGGTCCTCCAAACAGGAATCCCTAAACAAAGTTGAGTTGGTTCATGTTTGGCTGCAGCTTTGTGTGTGTTCGCTGGTGTGTGAACTATTATGGAGGGACATGAATGAGAGTTTGTGAATCGGACGCTGATGGCCCTCCACCTCCCTACAGATGACATCAGCTGAGAGCAGGAAGGCTTTGAAGCACGCCGCGCGGTCGCACCGCCTGGAAACTACTGAGAGGACGCTCAGCTCTCTGAGGAATAACCACGGGAAAAAAAACACATCAAAATTTGTGTTTTGGGAAATTTCACCGAGGCATTATTCGCCGTATGTTTCACCTACATGTACCAAATGTGGTAGGCACAAACAGAATGCCAAGACTTACAAAAAAGCCTCCTGCACCCATACCCCAAACCCAACGGGAAGTCAGCCATTTTGAATTTACTCTGCAACTTTTGGGGGAAAGTTTTTGCGATTCAAGGACGTCATGCTTTAACAAACTCTTCGTAGAGAATTAATCAGATAAACATCATATTTGGTCAGTTTCATCTTAAGACCTTTGTGATGTTAAACTCTGACGCGTTTGAGTTTGAGTTGGACGGCCTGACCGTGGCGTCGCAGCGAATTTTGATGATTTGCCATGAAAGAGGAAGTTGTTATAACTCAAATGTACATCGTCCAATTTATCAGTTGATCAGGGACAGTGCACAACGATCAACGTGACCGTAAACGTACCAGACACCAGTTTTTATCTGCGGTCCTGTTTTACCTCAGCTCGCTGTGGCAGAACGGCGCCCTCTACCTGCCGTGCTGAGCAACTCATCAGAGTCAAATCTGAGACATCTCGCCGTCATTTATTTACAGAGATATCGACACTTGATTTGTGATGATGTGTTGATGCTGAAACACTTTATGTGTCGCCCATAATTCACCTGGATGTCCTCATTGTCTCACCACCTTTGTCCTATTAATAGCTCACCAGCGAGTTAAAGGTTAACTCCTGCAGGAAAACAGTGACTAACGTGGAGCCGCCCCGTTGTCTGGTGACACATTAAAACCTTTCCAGGGGCGGGCATTTTACCCATAATCCCATGCTGTTGGCCTTGGCATTGGTGTGATAACAGTGTTTACCGCTGACGTCACGCCATGAGGAGATGACCTGTCATCACTGAGGCCGGTGGCCTGAGAAGCTGCCTGATGACAGTTTGGATAATGTTCAGTAATAAAACAACGCTCACGGCCTTCAGACCAAACGTTTCATTTTAAATGTTTGATTTAATCTCTTTCATTTAATAATTATTCTCCTCTAATTCTAATTTAAAACAATTTTCTATCAAATCTGACTCAGAAATGTTTCTATCCTGAAATCCATGAAATCAGAGTTATCCAATCAGATTTTTCTTGTTTGTTGTCTCTAGGCAGAGAAAGGGTCAGCTGACTCGCTCACTGGTAAGGAGTTTATAACCAGGACAGAAGGCCTGAAGCCCCCACACTGTTAGCTTAGAAAGTGGCAGGTGAATTAACCAATCACATTTTGATTTATAATGGGCGGGGCCTAAAATCGTTGCCCTAGGCCCGAAGGCTTGAGGCCAGAGCTCACATCAACCTCCGAGGCTGAAACGTGAAGCATCAGCACTGAAGAACCAGGAGCTGCAGTTCCTCTAACGGCCACTAGAGTCTGGCTCCAACAGTGAGTCAGTCCCCATAGACTCCCATGTTAAACTGTCCAACCCCGAAGCTACTACTCAACTGTACGACGGGTTTAATTCTCCAACATTATTTTAAACTGGTAAATTTTACACAAACCTTCATCAGTTTCCCTTTTAACATCTCATTTATTGCACTTTTAATTTTTCTATTTAATTTTTCTAATGGCTGTATGAAGTCAAATTATAATATGAAATAAAAATCCCCAATGAAACCTTCAAGTTGATGAGTTTCTGTCTGTGGGACTAAAGGAAGATAACTTTAAGATTTATCAGCTAAATTTTGCAAAAACATCCAATGTAAAAAATATAATACATTAATTTTTTTATTTAATTTTTAAAAACAATAATTTTTACATTGCTTACTCATGTTTCTATTTTTTTGTTTTAATTTTTATCCTTCATTTGTTTGCATGTGTTTGTTGTTGGTTTTGTTCTTTCGTCCTTGTGAAGCATTTTGTCATCTCTGATTTATAGATAAAGCTAAAATAAATATGAATAAACACCAGGTAAGTCAGAAGTCAGAGTCACGATTCCTGGCAGAGGAAAGAGAAATTAAGGTTTTTCTCATCAAAGCCAAAAGACAATCGTCAGTCGTCTGAGTCTGTGGTTCCTGAGTTTGAATAACTTCCGGATGAAATCACTTTCTGTAGTAGAAGACCTTCCTCAGGGTTTCTGTCTCACTGAGCAGCTTCAGGTTCAGCTGTGACTCACTGAACTTCCAGCTCCTCTGCAGCTGGTTTTGTTCTGTGCCTCATTGTAGTGGAGACGGGGGAGGTTTGAGCCGCTCAAACACTCCGCCTCCCGCCAGCCGGCTGCTGCTGTGCTGCAGGTCACACTGACCTTAACCTTTGACCTTTGAACGCCAAAATCTAATCAGTTCATCCTTGAGTCCAGGTGAATGTTTGTGGCAAATTTGAGGAAGTTCCCTCAAGGTGTTGCAGAGACATCGTGTCCATGAGAACGAGACGACGTGAAAACAACATGGCCGCCGCTCTGACTGTCGCCGACACAGAGGAATAAAAACCCACCGTCTGACCCTGAGGAGCAGAAATGACTGGGACTAAATAACAGATGTTTTTTTTTAAATATAATAAACGGTTTAATTCTCTGGAACTGATGAAAATATGAGGTGTGATGTAACGATGCTTCAGTGAAGTGACGCTGGAAAACTGAGGAGAGACTCAGGTCGATGCTAATGTGGGAGTTTTATTTTGGTAAAGTTCACTCTCTCTCTCTCTCTCTCTCTCTCTCTCTCTCTCTCTCTCTCTCCAATCAGAGCACTGAGTCATGGGGTTGCACAATAGCCGAGCTGCGTAATCACATAACACCGGCTTATCTGTCTCGCCAAGGGCACCCAGTGTACTCTGACCCACTGTGTGTGTGTGTGTGTGTGTGTGTGTGTGTGTGTCTGTCGAAGGCTACCTTTGAGGACAAATTTCAGACTGAGGACCAGTTAATTGGGGACGTTTTGTCCAAATTGGGGACAAAAGCCGCGTCCCCAATTTGGAAAAATCTGATTTTCGGGTCAGTGGTTAAGGTCAGGGTAAAAGGAAATGAATGGAGGTCTATGTGAAGATACCTGTGTGTGTGTGTGTGTGTGTGTGTGTGTGTGTGTGCAGGGATAAGCTGACTGCAGATCCCTGTGGAGGAAGTGACTGACAGATTGTGGACGAGCAGCAGAAACACAAACATGAGACTGAATCCTCTGATTCTTTGTGTTTGATGAAGTTTTCTTCACGGTTCATGATCCTGAATCTTCTGCAGGTTTAAACTGTGGACAGATGATTTAGAGTTTTAATCCTTCATCTCTGACGTCACAGGTTCAGTTTTCTGTTGTTGACGTGTTGGATTAATATTCAGAACCAGACACACGTCAGTTATCACAAACAACAGCTGATATTTCTGATACACACTAGTGCTCGTGGGTAAAACATCTCTCAGGACGGAGGGTTAATTTGACCCAGTGACTAAGGAATAATATATACATGACATCATCAGATCTGCCAGCTTCTGAGTGCTGCTGCTCTGGCTTATGTACATGGAGCACACCTGGCCCAGGTGAGTCTCATGCTGCTGATTGAGGTCTTCAATTGGTCTGCAGCCCTGAAGACAAGCACAGCAACAGCAACAGCAACAGCAACAGCAACAGCAACAGCAACAGCAAGGGGGGGGGGGCGGTTGAAGAATTAAAAAAGATAAAAGAAAATAGTGAATGAAAAAGTTTGTGTCATTTCATTTATTCAGTAACTTCTGCAGCAGCTTGTTTAAATAAAGGTTAATTTGAATCAGTGTGTGTGTGTGTGTGTGTGTGTGTGTCACCTGTAGGAGGTCTCCCACCTGGAGGAACAATCTGTTATGCTGGCACACACACACACACACACACACACACACACACACACACACACACACACACACACACAGATCTGTTACATAAAGCGCTGTGCTCAGACTGTACAGTTTGTGTTGACACAGAGCTGCAGGCTGGAGACAGTCATCACAGGTTAGTGAGAGGACGCTCAATAAAAACCACTATTAACCCCCAACAACCTGGTTTCCACCATCAGTGTGTGTGTGTGTGTGTGTGTGTGTGTGTGTGTGTGTGTGTGTGTGTGTGTGGACAGTCCTGCAGGCTGTTGTCAGTGTGTTAGTGTGAATCCTCTCAGCCCAGTTTGTTTGGCTGAACTAGAATCAGATTCTTCTTCTGTTGCATCTTGTTGATGTTGTTGATCTTTTACTCTGAATAACAATGTGAATGTCACAATATTAAATACTCCTTCATAAAGAAGCTATTTGTTAGTTTGGCTATTGCTACATAGCTAACGTTAGCATTAATTGACAAGATTGTTGCGTTTACAATAAAAGAGGTTATAAGACTGAGCAGCTGCTTCTCCGGGACAGATTGGACGATACAGTGACGAGACGGGTTGATGCGGGCCAGGGCTAGCTGGTTAACATGCTAATGTCATGCTAACTTGAGTAGAAGAGAAGAAGCGAGGCAGCTCTTGGTAAGTAAAGGAATGAAGTTTGATATTGAACTCGTAACATTTCTTCCAGACTGGTAAATTAACAGCTGATAATGCTAACGTTAGCTATGTAGCAATAGCAAAACTTACAGATAGCTCCTTTAAATAAAAGTACTAGTATTAGCAGCGACACAAACCTAAAGTATCAGAAGTAAACATTCTCATATGTGACAGAATGACACACTAGTATAAAGTTAAATCACTGGATTATTATTGTTATTGTTACTATTGTTACAAACTGTCGAGAAAAAAATATCAAAATGTAATTTCAGCATCACATTCGTGCTCCTCAGAGGATGAACCCTGGGATTTTGATGATTCTCTGAAGCCACGTCCAAGAACAAGAACAGAAATCATCGGTGACGTCAGTTTGTTTTGTAATTTTATAGTTCATAAAAGTTTGAAGTGTTCTGATATTTTATTTACAGGGAGGAGGCAGCGTTTTAGTGGGTTCAAAGGTTTATGAGCAGCACACACACACACACACACACACACACACACACACACACACACAGAGAAATAACAGTATGCAAATAAACACTGCACAGATGAAGGAGGATGATGCTGGTGTTTCCATCCTGTCTGATTGTTCTGGGCAGAATCAAAAACACACCACATTCATAACATGAGCAGTAACACACACACACACACACACACACACACACACACACACACACACACACATTTTTATGAGTTTCTCCTCCCAATCTGAAACAGACCGAGTTCATAACAACACGACCAGACGAGTCTGAGTCTTTGTTTTCAAACATGTGGAGGAACAGAGGGGCGTGGCTTCTGGACAGTTAGCTGTTAGCCGCCATGTCTCATCCCCAGGTTGTTGCTCCCGCCAGTGTCTGAGTCTCAGTGACGCTTCGATCTTTGATTGAATGTTTTTGAAACTTATTGCTGGGCTGCAGCTTCACTCTTTCATCCATGAGCGAAGTGTAGCGTGTAGTGTTTCTGCTTTACAGCGCCGTGCTGGACAGGACGGGTCACATGACTCTGCAGTAGTCACCACACGACTGCATTTTCATTTTAAACAAAAATGATCTCCGTCCAGACTAACACACCTGAAAACACACACATACATGAGCATTCACCTGCACTGAGCATGTGCGAGCCGGTGTAAACAGGAAGTAGATTGTATTAAAACAGAGAATGTAAATGAACAACAGCTGCAAAGACAACAAGGTCAGTAACACTGTCATTCATCATCATGTTGTATTCACCACTGGTAGTCCAGGCTGATGAGAGCCAATCAGGAGAGACCATGGCTGTGACCTCATTGTTTACAAAGGTCTCAGTTTCTGTCCAGACTACAACACAAACCTAGAGTTTTCAGAATAAAACACAAACCTAGAGTTTTCAGAATAAAACGAGGTGAGCAGAATTTTGAAAAGTCTTCATTTACGGCTCGAGAACTCTGGAGTTGTGTTGACGTTACTTGCACCTCTGACTCGACCAGCAGTTCTTCTACTTTCACAACATATTTCCATGTTTTTTCTGAGCCGCTCGCTCGTCTCTTTTCTCTCATCAGTGAATCTGTGACACTCGAGCTCAGATCAGAAGCGAAACCTTCATGATCCTGTTGGATCAGATGAGTCTTCAGACGCCCTCTCACTCCGCCGCCTCAGGGGATGTTTACTGTCTCCAGACCATCGAGGAGAAACTCCCTCTAATGTTCCACCCTCCGCCTCTCGCCTGACGCTCGCCATCTTTGAACTTGTGGCGAGCTCGGCGTTTGATGTCAAGCGGCCTGGCAGGAGCCTGAACCCGTGGTTTGGTTGAGGTTTGTCGGGACGTTACGTAAGGCGGGGGGGCCTCGGTTACATCATGGTTGAACTTTGCCGTGTGGCGCTGAGGTTATTTTTGGCAAAGCGGCATTCTGCACCTGAATTGAGAGGGACTGGCGCCGCACTCAGGAAGAAGAAAAAGAAGGAGGAGGGAGGGGGTGAGGTGAGGTGACAGGAACAGTGAGGCTGTTAAAGACTCCATGGAAGTTAAACGCTCCCCAGCTGATGAGTTTAGCAGTTTGTCCCTGTAGACGCCGTCGGAAAGAGTGAAAAGTCGAGTCTCCTCCGGAGCTGCTGTGACGGCTTTCACAGATTATCTTTTTCTTTTTTTTCATCAGTCTGTCGGGCTTCGTCTCCTGCCTCTTAAATCGTCTGCGGTCTGGAAACATTTTCCTGACGAGAGGAGCTGGCGAGGCTCCAAGCTGCTGGACGGCCTCGCTCTCCGCCATCACCGTCGTCATGTGGGCTCGGTAACGAGGCCGGTTCCCAGGCGCGGATCTCCTCCCATCTGCTTTTTAAGCTTTCCTCTTTTTTTAAACATTTCTTTCTTCCAGGGAAATTCCGATCATTTCCCTCTGGAGGTCGGAGCTGCCCCCCCCCC
>NW_019522121.1:5401-7901 GCF_002814215.2 Seriola lalandi dorsalis | reverse complement strand
CGATGAAGCTTTCAGCCCTCGTCATCCAATCACCTTCAGTTCCCAGCACGTATTGATCGGCTGCATTCGTTGAGGTCTATCAATAGACAAGCGAGTCACTTCCTGACTGTATCTGGACAGAGATGTGTTTCCAGACGGAGGCCTGGCACTCTGACTGTGCAGCGGCTTCCAGCATGTAAATGAGATGGAGATGTGTTTGCTCAAATGGTAAACGGACTGCTGTTGGTCCTGCGCCAACAGTCCTGCAGCTGGAGGACAAGAAGAAGAAAAAGAAGAAGAAGAAAGCAACAGCAGCGTCTCAGTAAACAGGAAGTAGTTCATTACTGGTCATATCCTGACAAGAAAGTAATGTGGCGATAAGTGAGGAGATTAAAGTGCATTGGCCAGCCTCTGTTTACCATCCACAGACAGGAGGCATGTGGTGAGGGGGGGGGGGGCGTTACCCAGAAGTCCCTGCAGTGGCAGCACTGCACTACACTACAGCATGGAGGAGAGTTTAGCACTGACTGTCAGAGCGGGAACCTCCTGGACCAGACAGACAACTCACAAAATGTAATTTATTTGTTCAGGAAAAACAGGAACAGTTCATCATCACAACAACAACTAAATTCAAAATGTACAATTTGTTCCAGAGGAAAGGTCATGAGCTTAGCTACCTCTTCATAACCTAGCCTGTTAGCTTAGCTTCTCCTCTGAATGGATGTCTCCAATGTGGCTTCATTTGCTCGACAAATCATTCAGAACACAAACTACTTGTGTTCATTCACCTGCTGCTTAATGCTAAGCTAACTACAACCTGCTACATCTTGGTGTGGTCTGACGTCACTGAGCTGGACGTCTGTCTGATGCTGCTTCTTATTCTGATCAAACAGTTCATAAAGTCAAACATATGATCATGTGATCATAGTCAACTGATGTGTGTAAACTTGTCACCGTAGCAACAGTGGTTACATCACCTTAGAAAACAAACAACACTACACTTGTGGGAACAGGACGTGAATTCCTCCTTACCGACAATCAATTAATCAAACAATCAGTCAATCAATCAATCACCTAAAATCCGTTTTCTAGAAGTTCTCTGAATGTGGAAAATATAAAGTAAATTAAAGTATAAACTTTGTGCGGATGTCTTCCATCTCTCCCATTAGACTTTCCAGATGTTGCCATGGTTACATGAGCAGAGGTTCTTTGTTACAGCAGCTGTCAGAGTCCAGATGTGTGGATGCTTTCTCATCGTCTCCGGTGGAGCTTCTGGAGTCTGTTGGGGCCCCGTCCAATCAGCACTCGTCGCAATAAAGTGATAAAGAATCTGACACCAACGAAAAATGTCACTTTAGTAGAATTTTCAAAATAAATGTTTTATTTTATTTTAAAATGTTGCAAGGTTTTGTGTTGTATGTAAGAATTCATGACATCACAGATGTTTTTGACACACGTACATGTTCATATATGTTGTAACAGTGGTGCATGTGTGAGAGGTGAACAGGCGGTGGCGTGTTCGAGGCTCGTACAGAGGTGTTTTCAGGACACTCCCTCCCGCTGCAGCGAGCGACCAGCAGCCTCTTCATAACTGAACAAACAGCTTTGTAGTGTTTCCTTTGATGTGTTAAAATGGGCTTAATTTTTAAACAGAGCGTTTCGTAAATTAATCACCATACACAGAACGTCGGCTTTGATGATGTGGAACAGATGATGCATTCAGGGCAATAAAAATAAAACACGTTTCTGTTTTATCTCGCCTCAATCGGATGCAACTGCCAGTAGTCCAAATTATTAGGATTCTGGCCACAGATTCAAATAGAGAAACAGATTCACCTCCGCAGTCCCAGTGGGATCGACTCTGAACGCCACATTTAATGAAAAGGCGTTTGAAACGGTCGTTACAAGCGTTTGGTGACTAATGATGACGGTGCACACTGAGCTCGGTTTCGACCTTGTCAGTGAATCTCCATCAGTCCACAGTTGGAAATACTCGCTGTGTTATCTCCACATCAGCAGATTAATACTCTGTTTCACTGTGAGTCCATCAACAAGCTCATGCTCCTCAGAGGATGAACCCTAATCATTTCTCCTGTAGCGCCACCTTCAGGACAAAACCTTCACTCTTCACAAGAAATACCAACACCTGATGGACAAGTTGCTCCTGATCACATTCATACTGACTTGTGCTGCGTTCATGTGCTCCTCGGACATTCCTGTTTCCTCAGTCGTTCTTCCGACTTTGGTGTTTTGAAGTCAGAATGTGGAAACATGAGCCTCTCTTCTGATTGGCTGACTGTTTTCTGAGTGATCCAATAAAAATATAGCAGATTTCAGGTAAAAACACTCAGGGAAAGGTTTGGATGGTGGGTCCAGGTGGGCGGGGCTTGGTGACTGCTTTGTTGTGACATCACAAAGTTCCAGAAGTCCTGACGGCTGGTTTTAAGGCTCAGTTTCTGAATACAGGCTGTGTGCATTTCTCTGTGGACTGAGGCTTTGATACTTTCACAGTATTAATATA
>NW_019522121.1:3988-5010 GCF_002814215.2 Seriola lalandi dorsalis | reverse complement strand
GGGGAGGCTATTTAAAGACCCCGCTGATCAGGCAAAACACTCTCTGCTCACTCTGCTTCATTAGCTTGTTCCACATCCAGATCCTGTGACCGGTTTGATACCTGACCGTCCCCGAGGCGCAGGAATGTTTTGTTATGTGTGATCAGCTCAGAGAGAGGGGTTTTAAACCTTTTTAAAGGTCTCAGTCTCTCACAGGGAGGGGGGGGGCCCGGCCGAGACCAGGACCCTCTGTGGCTTCCACTGTTCCTGTCCGTCCAGAGGAAACTATAATTACCCACACTTCTCCGTTTTCCCTCCTTTTCCTGATTAGGTTTGAAAGCTCCGTTAATAAAAATAAAAACAGGACTTCTGTTTAATGTCAGTGACGTTGTTGGACAGAGTTCAAACATAAATCTATTTGAATTATTCAAATATTGTGAGCAGCTGCTGCACCTGTTGCATCATGGTCCTTATGCAAGAATCACAGTTCACCTTTAAGAGGATATATTAAAATTAGTAAGATTTGTAAAAATATCAATATATGTACAAATGGAAAATCATATCGCCTCAGTGTTAACCATTTGTGGCTCATATTTTCTTTGTAAAACAAGTTTTTTACTCATATTTATCAAGTATAATCATCTTTTCAGCCTCGGTCTGTTTTAGTCTCCTCCATTTTAGGAGTTTGAATAAGTAATGTAAGAACAAGGAAAAACAGGTTTGTAATTTACAGTTTTATTTCAGTGGCATTAAAATAATTATTTCCCACCTAAAAGGTTTTTCAAGGAATCAGATGTTGGTGCAAAAATGAAAGTGAAATTGTACAATCTGAACTCAACATGGTAAAATCACATGTATCGTGTGTGTGTGTGTGTGTGTGTGTGTGTGTGTGTTTCAGTGCTAAGTGAATGATGTGGGAAATGTCGTCCATGCTGTCAGTTCATGTTTGTGTTTCCATTTGGGAAATGATCACATGATGGATCCCCCCCTCCTCCACGCTGTGGGAAGCAGCCACAGGAGATTTACAGGGGGATGGTGGGGGG
>NW_019522121.1:0-825 GCF_002814215.2 Seriola lalandi dorsalis | reverse complement strand
AGATACTCAGAGTTCAGACCGTCAGAGTGGGCCCTGAACGCAGCGGGAGAGCAGAGAGAGGTGGTTTCATGTTGAGTGCGGAGGTTTGTCCTCAGCTCAGCAGCAGTCTGAATGAAGGGAGGGGAGCTTCACGGTTTGCCTAGCAACAACAGCTGAATTCTGTGATTGGCTGTTGGGCTTGTGACGTCATGCGTGCCTAGTGCTGGGACTGGAATGCAAAAGAGGATTTAGCAACAGAGCTTCAGCACTTGTTGCTTCCATTCTGCAGAGAGTTCATGTTTCACATCCTGATATAACATTTTCACATGCTGCAATAAAATATTGTAGTTTCACTCAGACACGTGCTCCTGGTGTGGAGCAAGAAAACGTGTGATTAAAAATAAAAAGTCAGCAAAAATAATCTATAATATAAATAATTCATCTCCCAGAGTGAAGCCTGTGGCTGCAGCACTTGTTGAACCCCTGAAGGAACCTGAGCTCCGGCTGTCAGCTGGACTCCCTGCTCAGGGGTCCCTGCAGGCAGAGAGGAGGAGAGGGAAAGAAGAGCTCTCACTCCGCCTGCAATTCCAGGGCCCACATTTTGACCACATAGCAGATATCTTCTAATAAAGCATGTCAGGGTTATTTCGACCAAATTATATTAATAACTACAATTTATTCTCTAGATATCAAGGCTTCATGTTCTTATAAGTTCTCTATTTTCTAGTCTTGTCTACTAATGTTTGTTGGTGCTTGTTTTAGTACATTTTCAACACAGTGGTGACAAACTGGCTGTAAAACCACCATCACTGGCTTTCATATCTAAATAAGATCCAAAATGAACAC
>NW_019522120.1:0-706 GCF_002814215.2 Seriola lalandi dorsalis | reverse complement strand
TGTGTCGATTGTGTTTCTTCCTTCTATTTCCTTCCTCATAAAACATTTGCAAAGTCATTTGTTTTTCTATTTGAGATCGGCGTTATTTATATGCACGCTTGGCAGCTCGCAGTATTGCTTTACCGCCACACGTCAACTTAAGCGTGAAACCGCCGGCGGGAAAGTGAAAAACTGTTACTGGTTTCCTTTCAGTGTGATTTCTTTACCTCTGAGAGTCTGAACGATGTGGTTGTGGATTTCTGTCTTTGCATCTTCATTGAGAGATGAGATTGTTGAGTTTAGGTCCTCTATTCTGAAATTAAAAAAATAAGATAAAATAAAAAAACAAGGCAATCGCTGATATTTGTTTCTGATGTATTACTACATTCATTGACATTTGACATTTGGAGGGAATCACATAGGAGCAACTGTAGAGACAAGCCACTATAAATTACATTTACTAAGACGAAAAGAGAAAAGAGATCATTGCCGCGTGACTTTCATGACTGCACACGTACCCCTGCACCTCGACGCTGCAGTTCCTTCCTGTCAGGATCCTGAAGAACGGTGCAACGTGGAGCGGTGACAGGTTGACCAGCAGGTGGCGCAGTCGGTTGTGAAGCCACAGCAACACGTTGGAGTCGCTCACTGAGTGATCTGAGAGGTTTGCTCGATCAAACACAACCTGTAACATGGCCGACCTCACCGGAGAGGGGAGCATGTTTCC
>NW_019522119.1:0-1041 GCF_002814215.2 Seriola lalandi dorsalis | reverse complement strand
TATTTATTTATTCTGCAATTCCTGTAGATATTGTCAAATTAAGACAAAAGAATGCTAATGTCAATTATTTCAATAATCGATTAATCGTTGGTCATTTTTGTAATCAAACATTTGAAACATTTGATGGTTCAAGCTTCTTAAATGTGAATATTTGATGATTTTATTTCATATTTAACCAGATTGAGCATCTTTCACTTTTTCTGACTCTACGGACCAAATAATATATCAACTAATCAATAACTATTGATCTAAATTGCTAATGAAAATGATTTAGTTTAAACTCTATTGTATTATTTTTATTCCTTTTTCTTCCAACTACTTTGATAATTGATGAATTGACATGAAAATGTAAAACATGGTTTTCTGTTTTTTCTCTATTTGATAAATTTTAATTGACATAATTTCACCGTGGATAATTAGTATTTCTCAATTATTTGTTTGCTTCATAAAATTGCAATAAAAGACGATAAAGTCGAGACCCTGGTTTAATGTTTTTCAGGCCAAGAAAACTAATTGATTATAGATGTGTATAAGAGACAGAAGTTGAATATCTTTGAGTTTTGGGTTGTAGACAAGATTATAATTAATTAGTCAATTGATTCGTTTCCCTAATTTTTCAAGCAAAATGCCAAAAAAAAAAAGCCTAGATCAAGCTTCTCTAATATGAAGATTCACAGCTTGTCTTTGTCATATATGATATTAAATTAAACATATTTAGATTTTTAACAGTCGTTCTGACAAAATTAAAGCTCTATTTTGTAATAATTTGCATTTTTCTGTTTTGTGCACATGGATTTGTTTATAAGTTGAAGGATTTGGAACCAGCAACTATGATGTCAGACACAGGTTTTCTAACATCACCTCCAGATGTTCAGCTAGCAGCTAAACCTCTGTTGAAACCTCCTCTGACTTGGTGGAATAGACATTTCCATCTGCTGTTGTCAGGACATGCACTTATGTGTCATGGTTTTGTTTTAATAACCGTTACACCCTTATTTTACAGACTAATCAAATAGTTGATTTATTGGTAAAATAAGCAGC
>NW_019522118.1:722-2082 GCF_002814215.2 Seriola lalandi dorsalis | reverse complement strand
TAAAGTTACAATTTAAAACTACAATTCTACACTGTAAAACTAAAGTTGTACTGTAAAACTACAGAGCTACACTGTAAAACTAAAATTACACTGTAAAACTACAGAGCCACACTGTAAAACTAAAGTTACAATTTAAAACTACAATTCTACACTGTAAAACTAAAGTTGTACTGTAAAACTACAGAGCTACACTGTAAAACTAAAATTACACTGTAAAACTACAGAGCCACACTATAAAACTAAAATTACACTGTAAAACTAGAGCTACACTGTAAAACTAAAATTACACTGTAAAACTAGAGTTACACTGTAAAACTAAAGTTACTGAAGAGGAAACAAAAAAGAAGGAAAGTGGCGAAAAGAAATAAAACCAGATTATTATTCAGGATCTGTGAAGCTGTCCATCCTCCTCCTCACACCTGTTCACACCTGTCTGCCTGCAGGTAAACAAACAAACAAACACCAACTACTGTGAAGAAAACATCTGAGGTTCAGAGTCATAATGTTCTGGAGGAGAAAGATTATGAAACTGTGATGAAGGCTGTTCAGCTTTCATGTTAATGAAATGAAACTGTGACACAAACAGACTTTGTTCTTGTGATCTTTCTTTCTTTTTATTTACCTGAGTGTTTCCTGTTGTTTCACCTCATCGACGGGTTCTTCAGGAGGAAACGCCGAGCACTCTGCACCGTGTTCTGGAACAAACAGCCAGTCCACACATTCGTGATCTTAAAGTTATTATATTATGATGTCTCCTCCTCTCACTGTATGAAAATGAAACCAAAACATCCTGCGTCTGTGCAGTAGTGATCAGGGGGTGGGGCCACGGTATTAAGGTCCCACCCATACACTCGCTCGACTCAATCTCAGCTGTCAATCATGACGCCACCCTCCCGTTTTATAACATCAAATGACTCTAACATGGAGGGGGCGAAGTTTATGACGTACACACGGAAAATGTGTTTTTACACATTCAAACACAAACAGGTTCATATAATTCATTTGTTCTCTCAAATACTTTTAATTTAAAAAAGTAAGTTACAACAATACAAAATAAAATAAAAATAAAACTAAATAAAACAACTAAAAATAGAACAAAAACAAATAAAAACAAAACAAAATAAAATAAAACAAAAAACAAAAACAAGATAAAACAACAATTACCTCCATGAGCATTGCCACCGTCATTGGCCCCACCCCTCCTGGAACAGGTGTAATGAATCCTGCTCTCTGATTGGCTGAGGTGTAGTGGACATCTCCAACCACCCGTTTACCACTCGCCCTCGTCTCATCTGTCACAGAGGTCAAAGGTCACACAGTGAGTAGTATCAGTGTGTATCAGTGTGTATCAGTGTGTAGT
>NW_019522118.1:0-636 GCF_002814215.2 Seriola lalandi dorsalis | reverse complement strand
TGTGTGTGATGTCATCACTGTATCAGCTCACTGAGACTCAATCATCTAAGCTCCTTCAGTCTCTTTAAACTCAGAGAGAAAAGAGTTTTCAATAGAAGCTCTGACATCACCATCATCATGATCATCATCATCATCCTCATCAGTATTCAGGCGGGTGTTGTCACCTGTGCAGGTAGGTCTGGCGTCTTGGAGTGACAGGTGGTCACAGTGGCGTGGTTCCACAGCAGCAGGTCGTGCATCGGAGCTCCAACGATTTTACTGCGACCGATCACAACCGCATGTTTTCCTGCCACAGACACACCTGCACAGGAACAGGAAGTCACAAGTGAGATCATTGTACATGTCAGAGTCACGTGATCCTCCCTGTTATTTGAACCCTTTAAACTGTTTCCTGCTGCAGTGTGTCAGCGCAGCGCAGCGTGTAGTTTGGATTCTGAACTGACTGATACTGAAGGAAACCACAGGAGGATTCTCTGAAGCCTGTCGAGTTCAGTGTCTAAGGAAAGTTTAGAGACGTTTGTTCAACAATATTTACATGAAGTTTGTGTGTGAAGAAAAATGTGTCAGTCATGAAGAAAGGGTTAAAAGAGCTGAGCATGTGTGTGTGTGTGTGTGTGTGTGTGTGTGTGTGTGTGT
>NW_019522117.1:0-732 GCF_002814215.2 Seriola lalandi dorsalis | reverse complement strand
GGTGACCTCAGAAAACCCTTTTTTAGAGATTGTGATAAAAATTCACACCGATGTTTAATATTTTCTCTGACTGGATAAACAGGGATGTAACCTGGAACTAGTCTGAGTGGCGGAGGGATACGAGGTGATTTTACAGCTTTAATTCTCTGAGAATCTCCTTCATATCCAAGAAAAACTGGCATTTTAACTGAAAACTCTCAAACTGAATCGACATCGAAATGATGTCAGTGGCAGAACTGAATCCGGCGCTTGTATGTGACGCGCTCACACAGTGTGTACGAAATCTAATCTTCAGCTTTCTAATAAACGACATGACGTCTGTCGGCTTTCGCTCTAAAAGGCCAGAGACAGAAGAAGGTGTGAGGGCGGAGCTGAACTGACCGTTGATGTAGTAGGAGTTGATGTACTGGATGGCGGCGCGGCTGATATCAGCTGACTGGGCCCGCAGGGCGATCCCCCACAGCTGGTCCATGCCGCACAGCTGGAGAGACACACGGGACTGAGAGTTAACCGTCTGGGCGTCACATGCTTTTGTTATTTGTTTTGAGGTGAACATGAAGGAGGGACGTGTCCGTACCTCACAGCTGGAGGCGTTGTCCAGGGCACTGGTGGCGAGGCGGGCCAGGTTACAGAGGTGCTGAAAGAGGTTGAGTCCCGTCATGCTGATGGTCTCCGGCTTCAGCTGAGGCATCTAGAGACACACACATTAATGTTAACACACACACACACACA
>NW_019522116.1:0-1301 GCF_002814215.2 Seriola lalandi dorsalis | reverse complement strand
TGAACTAAAACCACCACCTTCCAGAACCTGAACCATGAACCAGTTCCAGAACGGTACCAGTTCTATATGAACATCATTTAGCCGACAGACAGGATTTATGATTGACAGTCCAGGAGACGGACACGTGAAGCATCGTCCACCAGACAAGGTGAACGTCAGTCCTCTTCTAACCTGTGTGTTAACGTCCAGTAGATCCAGTAGCTGCAGGTTCAGCTTTGGCTTTTGTGTTCGCCATAATAATTTTAACTCTCTGAGTTTATGCAGTCATGAATATTAAAGGTGCAGAAACACGGATCAGGTCTGTCTTTAATGATACCCACACAGTGAAACACAGACAGGTTTATCATTAATAAATCCTTTGACCTGAAACATCCAGCAAACCTGACTCGTCTCAAACATCCCATTTTTATTGTCACTGTTTTTGTTTTTAACTTCACATATTTTTTCTTTAGATTAAAATCTTTCACGGCTCTAGATCAAAATTTCAACTTACAATTGAAACTTCTCCGGTTTCATTCACATGTTTTTCTTGATGAAACTTTTTGGCTTCGACTCCGAACGTCTTCATAAAACAGACTCACGACTTTCTGGATTTCACGTGCGATTTGCTTCATAGTTAGAAACCTACAGACAGATGTTCTGTTTGTGGCGTCAGCAGATGTTTGTGTCTCTTGAACCTGTCTCTTATACACATCTGATGTGTATAAGAGACAGCATTAATCAGTGACTCCTTCCCAGATGTTGAGTGTGTCACTGGGAGGTCGCGGTCTCCATCTTGTTTCCTCTCAGAGCTCCTCATGTCTCATATCACTGGTCACATTTATTCACATGTCGATCCGAACTCTCAAACTGATCTCCAAAACCAATCAGATCAATCAGATCATTCAACAACACGTCAAATATCAACATCCTGAGTCGTGATTCAGTCAGACCTGAACACACCGCTGTGAATCAACCTTCATAAACCTGATTATCAACCAGAGAAGAAGAAGCTCCTCAGTCAGTGGTCAGTGATAAAATACATCCAACAAACAGGAAGTTCAAACAGATCATTCAGTTTAATTCATTTTCCAAAAAGGAAACAAACATGGGCTGAACGAAGTAGAACCAGCTCCTCGTGGTCGTATCCCTCCGCCACTCGGACTAGTTCCATGTCACATCTGTTTATCTTACTATAGAAAATATGAAACATCAGTTTGAGGTTTTGTCATAATTGCTGTGAAGCCTTGAGTAGTGGCTAAAAAGTGTTTTGTGAGGTCACACTGACCTTTGACCTTTGACCCCCAAAGTCTGATCAGTTC
>NW_019522115.1:1856-2699 GCF_002814215.2 Seriola lalandi dorsalis | reverse complement strand
AAAAAAAATATGTGAGCACAATGCTATCAATAATTATAAAACAGATATACAACATATCTAGTTTACTGTAAAACAGACACAAACTTCTTATGGATGATCTCAATTTGATTTATTTACAGTGAGAGAAATGTTTCTGAAATCTAACCATAAAGATAAAATATAATACCCTGCTGTATTTACATTACCGTATATTTAGTTATTATAATCAAAATACACATTATAACTTTATGCTTATTCAAAAGGAATCAATTCTTCTTTATTATATGTTCATTTTTTTTTTTTTTACATTTTCTTTGAGCAACTTCAGAGTTGGAAAAACAGAGTTTTAATGTGAGTGTGTGATGTGCTGTATCTGTCATCACTGAGGGAAACATCAGATCCAGTCAGAGCGACGTCAGTATTTAATGGAACCATTTTCTACATATGTTGAAACCTTAAATGAAATGTTGTGGGTTTTAAATTCGGATGTGTGTGATACACATGAGTTTGTAATGACAGACCCGAACGAGGCATCGACGACTGTTTTCTTTTATTATTGATCGTTTATTTCACCTCGACGCCGCTGACTTAGTGATCAGGATATCGTGCAGTGGTTGTATTTGTTGTGTCTCGGTGTAGTCTTTAACTTTACCCTGCTAAACTCAAACTGACTGTGCTGCTTTGTTGGTGTCCCACACTGACTTCCTGTTTGATCCGCTCTGTTTTCACTCTTTCATCGTGTCGAGCTGAACAACATGAAAACACACACTCTGCCTCTGGGGACAGCTTACTCCTTCTTAGCTCTCTACCTGATGTTTAGTCTTTTACACACACACACACACACACACACACACACACACACAC
>NW_019522115.1:0-719 GCF_002814215.2 Seriola lalandi dorsalis | reverse complement strand
GATACCGTTTGCTTTCATAAGTTCAAAGCTATTATCAAAGTCATAGAACAATTAATAAGAAGCATAAAAAGAAAAAGGTGGTTTTACTTCGTCCGTTCAATATCCACCACGTCCACGTCTTCTGACGAGGAGATAATAGTGAATTGATCACGGATGGCTTCGTTCTGACGGATTAAAAAACAGAAGTAAATGGACGGACAACCTGAAAACAATATGGCTGCTGCTCTGACTGTCGCTGGTGCAGAGGAAGAAAAATGCTAAAAGGCAGATACACCTGGGCAGCCGTTAATATACCTGAGCGGATGTTAATATACCTGAGCGGATGTTAATATACCTGAGCGGCCTGCCCTCGTAAAGTCTATGTATGGAAACCCTGCTGCTGAAACATTGTTTGATCCACTTTAAAGGTAAAAACTAGAATCCACGGCAGCACTCTGACTGACGCTGGACGCAGACGTGTTGCTCGTTGGGACAAACATCAACACACACACAGACTGTACAAAGAGCTTATTGGACTCATCTCACACTGTGTGACATGCAATGAACCTGCAAGATCCCTGTTATCACAGGCCTTCAGGTCGAAGACAAGAAGGATCAGAGGGAGGGAAAGTAGACAATTGATAACAGGAAACAAAGAGCGAGAGGGAGAACGAGAGGGAAAAAACTGAGAAAGTAAAAGTGAAAGACGTGACAGGAGAGAGAAAATAAATAGAACATGA
>NW_019522114.1:0-909 GCF_002814215.2 Seriola lalandi dorsalis | reverse complement strand
TAACAAACTTCAGACGGACTGAGTCTGAACTGCTGCACAAAGCAGTTTAGTTCTTGACTATCTAAAGCCGGACTGTGGTACAATGATTTCTGGGTAATAAACCGCTCAGCTCCGTTTACCCTCAGTGCGACATGTTTGTCTTTTGGAAGAATTCAACAGTTAGACGTTTTAGATGAAGAGTGAGAGAGAAAAAGACCTGAGCCAGCCTGGGGCTGAGGTGTCTAATGTTTGTGTCTGACTGATCTGTGAGCAACATGAAGACTGGATCAGCACGACAGACCAGATGTGTGAGAAACCGGCCCCTGGTCTCATCGCTCTCCGTCTCTCTGATCTCTGGATGTATAAAGTGCTTCTTCTACTTTAGAAAATAACGTTTTGTCAGATTCGCTGCTTTGTTCTGACCAACACTGCCTCCTCTCTTCATTTACTCTCTCTCTCTCGCTGAGCCAGAGAGGAGGAGGCACCTTTGAAATCCTGCACACTGCACCTTTATCACTGACGGAGATAAAGTGGTCGTCGACCTGAGGCACATTTAAAAATTCACCAACATCTTTCACTTTTAGCAGCTGATCACTGGTTCTAACTCAAATTAAATGACCTGCTGCCTCCAAACAACTGTACACAGACAGATGTTTGAGTGGATGCTCCTTTAATCATCTCAGGTGTGTCAGTGAGGAGGATGATGATGATGAGTGTAGATGGGCGCAGGCTGCTCTACCTGAGCCTGTGGCGCCACCTGCTGCTGGGAGGGGGGAAGTTGCTGCTGCATCCTGGTTGGAGGAAGTGACATCATCGTCTTCAGCTTCTTGGGGTCGGCTTTAGGCGGGACGTCCTCCTCCTCGTCAGAGTCCTGGAGGCCATATTTGGAGAAATGGGCCACCTGAGAGAGAGAGAGGGGGGGGGGGGGGG
>NW_019522113.1:1817-2497 GCF_002814215.2 Seriola lalandi dorsalis | reverse complement strand
CAGTAAATCTGTAAGAAACCAGCTTCATTAAAGTCATACCTGATTTAGTAAAATGAGAAATTAGTTTCATCAATTTTAACATTTTTATCAACTCTAATTCAGTTAACATGATCAATAGACTGATCACACATCAATAATCTGATCATTAAGTCAATAAACTGATCATAAAGATCAATAAACTGCTCACAGATCAATAAACTGATCACACAGATAAATGTAAAATGAAGTGATGTTTTATATCCAAAAGATCAAAGGTCAACGTCACAGTGACATCATAACGTTCTGCAGAAACACTCCTGCTGTCACTCAGAAGGAGACCATGACCATACTTCCTGTAACGTGTCTGATTGGTGGAGGAAACAACCACGAGGAAGTGATTATACTTTCAAAGTTAAACATGTTTTAGTTTAATTATTTCAGTTCTTTTCAAATTAAAAGTCTCATAGATTCAGTCACTTTTGGGAGAAACAAAGATGAAGAAAACTGAAATATTTGAAGTGAAGAATGAATCCTCTGTGTGACAGCGACGTCTCCACAGCCAGGGACAGTGTGTGTGTGTGTGTGTGTGTGTGTGTGTGTGTGAGTGTGTGTGAGTGTGTGTGTGTGTGTGTGTGTGAGAGTGTGTGTGAGAGTGTGTGTGTGTTACACAGACATAAAGTCCTTTTGTCCTCAGTGTTTCC
>NW_019522113.1:0-939 GCF_002814215.2 Seriola lalandi dorsalis | reverse complement strand
AGTGAGTTTGGTGACATCATCAAGGTGTAGATCAGGGAACTGTCTGATTGGTTGGTTGAATCTGTGTTAATTATTGAGACTTCCTGGAGGAAGCGATTTATGTTAAAGAGACTGGACTTAAATATATATATTTATGTTTTATCCACCATTAAACACACTCACACACTCACACACTCACACACTCACACACTCACACACTCACACACTCACGCTGCATCAGGTGTCATCTATCTGCAGTATAACCTGCGGACTGGAGGAGCCTGGAATCGAACCGCCGACCTCCTGACGACTGGACTGAGAACAACGTGAAGCCTTTACCTGCGTAAACCAGGTGTTGTTGTTTGTGTCGTCATGACGACATGTGTGACACTGTCCTCTGTGTTGTCTGTGTGCTGCAGTGGGACAGTTTCCGTCCGTTTCCTGTTTCAAGGTGCCGGAGGGGGGCGTGGCCTCTCTGTCCTGCCAGTACTCGGTGAAGCGGTTCGGCCTCAGCCGGGTCTGCTGGGGCCGCGGCTGCGGGACCTTCTGGTGCAGCAACATCCTGGTGCAGACGGACGAGAACGGCGTCATCTCCAAGGTCAGGTGACGTCATGTGACTGAGTGTTCATTCAGTGACCTCATCGACCTGCTGACTCCTGACCTGATGGATGGATGATGGATGATTGATAGTTAAATGATGATTGATAGATGGATGATTGATGGATGATTGATTGAAATTTGCTCGGGCGTCCTGATGTCAGCAGCCGGTCAGAGTGTGACTGAGCAGCCGTCCGGTCGCTGAGCTCAGGTGATTCTGGACAGACACACCACCACGTCTCAATAACAGGAATAAATATGAACTAAAATGAACAGATTAAATGACGTTACATTTTTAATATATACGACAGATTAGATATTAAGTGTGGATCCTGTTTTTCTACCTGTGGAGATTTGAGTTGA
>NW_019522112.1:0-1253 GCF_002814215.2 Seriola lalandi dorsalis | reverse complement strand
ACACACACACACACACACACACACACACACACACGTCTTGCAGTCAGAAAATACATTTTTGAGAAAAACTCAGAAAGTCAAAAATAAAAACCGACCTTCAAATTTTTATAAAATCACTTTGTTTTTATGTTGATAATAAATAATAATAATTGAATAATAATAATAATTTAATCATAATTAATAATTGTTGTTTCCTGTTCCAGAGTCCAGGCTACGACCCGTCCTCAGGCATCTCCAGCTCCTTGGACTTCCACCCGTTTGGGGGCCTGGGGCCCTACCCGTACGGAGACCCCGCCTACAGGAAGAACGCCACGCGGGACGCCACGGCCACGCTGAAAGCCTGGCTCAACGAGCACCGCAAGAACCCGTACCCCACCAAGGGGGAGAAGATCATGCTGGCCATCATCACCAAGATGACCCTGACTCAGGTGTCCACCTGGTTCGCCAACGCCCGCCGGCGGCTGAAGAAGGAGAACAAGATGACCTGGACGCCCAGGAACCGCAGCGAGGACGAGGAGGACGAAGACAACATCGACCTGGAGCGCAACGACGAGGACGAGGAGCCAATGAAGACGAGCAACGACGAGGTCGAGACGAAGAGCGAGGCCGGTGAGTGAGAGGAGGGAGACTGAGCTGCAGCTCCGTGAACACCTGAAAACATCTGTTCATCTCTGTCCACACCTGAAAACATCTGTTCATCTCTGTCCACACCTGTAAACATCTGTTCATCTCTGTCCACACCTGAAAACATCTGTTCATCTCTGTCCACACCTGTAAACATCTGTTCATCTCTGTCCAGCTGCAACCATCAGTCCATTCATCCAGTTTAAATCAGACACACACAGATTCAACATTAAACACAAAGCAACAGAATACAACCATAAAACTAATCGATCAGTCGATCAATAATTTAGATAAGTGATCGATCAGTGACGTTTTTGTCAGAGGAAATATTTTCCATTTCCTTCCTCAGCAGGAAAATGAATCTGAGACAAAACAACTGATCAATTATTAATACTGATTAATTAATAAACCAATCACTTGTTCATCAGCTGAAACTATAGACTGAAGCCCCACTGATCAGATGTATTGATCATCACTGAGACACCGTCACTCTCACTTTCCTACGTTTCACAAACTGATCAGATCATTTGTCTTTTCTTCAAGTCTGTTGTTTAAACCACAGAGCTGACGGGCAGCGCTCCTCCTGTCCCGACACCATATTATTATTATTATTATTATTATTATTATTA
>NW_019522111.1:0-901 GCF_002814215.2 Seriola lalandi dorsalis | reverse complement strand
TAGGAAAATTAGGAAGTATCCTCTGGGGACCATGAATAGTAACAGAATATTTCAGCTGATAATTACTGTAGGTAATTATTAGCTTAAGGTACCTTAGCATGAATCAAAGTGTTATGGGTAACTTTCTTCTGATGGTGGCACTAAAGGGAAAGGTCAGGCGGTCCTGGGGGTTCATCCTCTGAGGAGCAGGAAGGTTCACATAAAGATCTGTGATACTCTGGCCACTTGATGTCTAGTTGTCTGAGTTAATGTGTTTGAAGACAGTTTTAATATCAAATCAAATCAAGTTTATTTATAAAGAACATTTAAATCAACCGGAATTAATTAAAGAAATAAACATGAGATGGAAACAAAACAAGGAGACAATGTTTGAGAGGATGAAACTGTCGCACGGACAGAGGCGGAAAGTTAAAGGCTAAAAGTGAAAAGTAAAACCTTAGTTCAGAGGAAACACGATGGTTTTCAGTTTAGTCTTTAAAATGTTCACGGAGGGAAACGCTTCTTTAAAAGAGGAAAACTGTGCGAATGCCTGAAAGACGAGATGTCTGTTGATTGGATCAACACTTCAAATAAAACACAGAAGAAGAAGAAAATATGGAGCTATAAAAAGATAAAGATGAATAAAACCTTCAGGATTCACCTTCCAGCCAAACTGTCTGAGCAGCTTTCATCTGTTTTGGTCTCTTTACCAAAACACTGCGTCATCTGAAGATGCCTGTGAAATATTTTTAGTAAGTGGAAACGTTTTATTGGATTTAACTGATTGAATCATTTTTATTTATGTGGCCGTGCTCAGTGTGGTCGGCTCTGGTGAAGCAGAACAAACCGGTTCAGTTTTGTAACTCGGCCTCACGTCATCGTTTCTCATTCGTTTCGTTTCTCCTGCTCTGTGCACATGTAC
>NW_019522110.1:6610-7214 GCF_002814215.2 Seriola lalandi dorsalis | reverse complement strand
AACCAGATTATACTCAACAGGAAGTTGTTATAAACTGAACCGCTGGTAAAAATAATCAGGTGTTTCTCCAGGGACACACAGCTGACTGCAGCTCGTCAGAGGAGGAGAGGATGGTGGATGGTCAGGAAACAGGATCTGTTCCTCAGTTAAAAATATTAGAAACAAGCCCGTCCAACTTCCAGGATCCCCCAGTAAACCTTCTTCTTCTTCTGCTTCCTCCTCTTCCTGTAACGAGGCTTTAAAAGACCAGCTGCCCTCAGTGACCCACATATCAGTATTTATTGGATAACCAAGCGGCTGGTGTCCGGGACGACGGCGGCTGCATGTAGGTCAGAGTTAAGACCCAGGCAGGCTAAGCTGAGGAGTCCTGGACGGAGCCAAGTCCTCCACCAACCGCCCACCAACAGACAGCAGGGACCGGGAGAGTCCGGATCCTGCCAGACACTTCCTGTTGACTCCAGTCCAAAACCAAAGCTGTTCTCTTTTTCTGCGCCTCACTGTGGGAGTCAATACACTTTCTCCTTAAACTTTCTGTTTCCATTTAACACAATAAGCCGCCCTGCTGTGAGCACGCTGGACGTCCTGAACACGTGTCCAGGGAAAC
>NW_019522110.1:0-685 GCF_002814215.2 Seriola lalandi dorsalis | reverse complement strand
CCAGCCGTCAGGACTTCTGGAACTTTGTGATGTCACAACAAAGCAGTCACCAAGCCCCGCCCACCTGGACCTAAATAAAAAAACTGTGATTTTGTCTTATCAAAAACAAAAAAATCTAAAGTCTTTATTTGGGAAACAGTTTGTTTGTTTTTTTATTGAAAAACTGAACAATAAATGACTTAAAAACCTGCTTATCACAAAAACCTTTTATTTTCTATTTATTAATTATTGATCAATCAACTGATGGTTTCAGGTGACTAGGACACAGAGGAAGCTGGTCTTTGTGCTACGTTTCTTATCTGAGCTGCATTTTCTAACCAGAAGCTAAATTCTCCTGTGTTTGCCAAGTGCTGTGAACGCAGCACAGAGGAATCAGGTTTTGATGTGAAGGACGGACCTGATACCAACCGATGAGATACAGTCAAATAAAGTGAGGAGATGCTTCACGTCGCTGTGACTCACTGTGAACACGTCACCAGTAGTTCATTCACTTCCTGCAGAGCCCGACTCCCCGGGGAGACACGACCGCCTCGGCGCCGCAGAGCGACGTTCTGTCATGGAAAACTGTTCGTGCACCAGTCTCACAGCTCTGACAAACTTTTATTTTAGGGATTAAAGGAGGAACATCAGACAACAGCTGCAGCCCTGAGTCATTTAACCCAGTCAGTCAGTCAGTCAGTCAGTC
>NW_019522109.1:0-1214 GCF_002814215.2 Seriola lalandi dorsalis | reverse complement strand
GTTTTAGGACGTCTAATCATCCTTAACCTAAACCTAACCGTTAACAAATAAACAGAGAAATAACAGTTCCTGGCAGGGATCACTCACTTGGTGGCCAAAGCTCACAACCTCAGTACGTGGACAGGATGGATTCAATGAGCGAGTCAGTGATGACGAAACGTACACAGACAGAGCAGGACACAAGACACAGCATGGCTCATTTTATGTATATGTTTTATTTGGTCAAGTCGATTGACACTGACAAAAGAAAATTTTGTAAAAAAATAAATATATACAGTACATGAAAGACTTGTAAAACTGAACAAAAACGAATTAAAGTGCTGCTTTTTTTTTTAAACAAGCTGAAATAAACACCTAAAAATAAAAAGAAATATATCACAAATCAGTGTTGTCCCTCCCTCTTCTTCCTTCTCTCCCTCTTCTTCCTCTTATTACTCCCTCTTCTTCCTGTCAGACAGGAATTAACTGTTGGTTAATTAAACAACAGTCGTGTTGGTTTAATTCATCTACGCAAGTAAGTCTAACAATTCCAATATGATATGACAATTCTTACCAGTTCTCTGTTGTCTGTTCTCAGTGTCACTGCAAAATAGGCTTAAGTGACACACACAGACACACACACACACACACACACACACACACACACACACACACACACACACACACACATATCCTTTAGCCAATATTACAACAACAGTAAATATTTATTTTTGATCTAGCTAACAATGGACCAAAAAGTTTGTTTTAAAATGAGACTTTTAGAGTGTAATTGTCCCAGATGTCGACAGGCAATCATTACAGCAGTCTTCTGATAGCACACATGAAAAATGCAAAGATTTGAATTGGTGTATAAAGAATGCAAATGATTTATTAAGCTGCAGCAACATATCAACATTTCAGTCATGCCTGCAATATGTGTGACTTAAGCTTTACACAATTGCTAACAAAAACACTTAGCTGAGCTTGTCTTAACTGAGCCAGCTTAGCAAGTCTGTCAGTTAGTTTGTGGATTTCAAAGATATAACTAGCGACAGAGTTGATAACAGCAATTCAGCTGAAAAGAATACACACTAACACTCATCCAAATACTCATAAACGAGCGACTTACACTTACCTGTACGCACAGACTTTCAGAAGATCGAGGTCGAGGAGCACAGCAGCACTAAATCCCAAACTGCTCATAACTTTCACAATGAGAAACCAAAGTTTGCTCC
>NW_019522108.1:2028-2667 GCF_002814215.2 Seriola lalandi dorsalis | reverse complement strand
CATTGTTGCAGAAGTATGTTCCAGAGTCTGAGACAACAGCTCTGTGAATGATCAGTGACTTAAATTTATCTGCTATTGAATTGTATCTTTTGCCTGGGTCATTGTGTCTGATGTCCCTTTCACCAGCAACTGTAATTAAGTCAACTTTGTTTCCATTAGTCTCTCTGCTCCACGTCGCTCTACCCTCCACAGGTCGAGGACAAGACAGAGTGACCTGCTGTTTCTCCTCAGATACTTTAAGGATTGTTCCTGCAAAAGAAACATGTTTTTCAACAAGTAAGCATCCATTTAAAAATAACTGGCTTTTTTAATATTGTGAGCAAATCTAGAAAATAGGTTATCAGATGCAGTGGATGCTCAGTGAATATTTACTTATTATTTAGTGTTTATACATTATAATGAGGTTTTCATGCCAAACCCACCAGCAGAGCGTTGAGCAGATGGATGCCAGTGTTTTTAATGATTCTCCTGACAGACAGAAGGGAATTTGTTTGTTTCTTGTTGTTTTGTTTAAACATGTTTTGTTTAGATAGTCCACAATTAGATTCAAATGAAGCTTAAACTGTCTGTAGTTTAAAGGTCCCATATTGTATAAAGTGATTGACTCACCAACCTGTTGTTGCTAGAGCTTCAGAGAGA
>NW_019522108.1:0-784 GCF_002814215.2 Seriola lalandi dorsalis | reverse complement strand
GTGGCACCTCACTTGTAAACCTGTACAACAAACTCAGCGTGGCTGAGTTACCAACTGTGAAAAGTGGACAACAACAATTGCCCAGGGGCCCTGAATGCCCCGGGTTTGTTACACATTTGCACCGTTAAAGTAGAACACCAACTATGACGCCGGCCTGGACTCATAGAAAGATCTCGTGTCACAATTTAGTTTCATTTTTATTTGTTCGGTGTTTTAACAGACGGAAGGTTGTATTATTCCATCAAAAGACATTTGGAAGGCTGCAGCCAAGAATTATTTTCATTATCAATACCTCTGACAGATATTTTCTAATAAGTGATTGATTGTTCAGTGTATAAAATATCATAAAATAGTGAATTATTACTTAACATATTAAATTAAGTTAATGGAAGGTATGAGTGCATTTTGAGAAATAAATAAGGTTTTATTTTTACAGTTATTGATCAGACTTGTAGAAATTTCAGATTGGATAATGCATACCTTAAAATCTAATTAAGATTTTTTAGGAAGCACCTGAATCCTGATTAATACCTATTTACATTGTAACTGTGACAAAATGCATTTACTCATATTTTGCATTCAAAGCTTGTAACATATATTCTGTAAGATTTTCTGTCTGTGCGCCAGAAATGGTCCAGATGTGGAAGTAGCATCTGACAATCACGCTGTATATGGGCCAGATTTGGGCCATGGAACTGGGCGCATACTGGGCCAGAAGAAAACAAGCATCTGTCCCGAGTATGTACAGAGTGTATAAGTATAGACATCTTTTGTTATGTGTTGT
>NW_019522107.1:0-1067 GCF_002814215.2 Seriola lalandi dorsalis | reverse complement strand
TTTTGAAGAGAAGATGTTTCTGTGTTTGAATCATGTCCCTGTTCGTGGGGGGGGGGTCAGTGTGTGACTCCGCTGCTCTTCACGTGTTGCAGAGCCATTCTGTATGAACTGGGTCTTCAGGGGAAGCTGACCACGGATCAGTTGGCCAAGAAGTGGGACAACCTGAAGAGGAGATACAAGGTAGGTGCAGCTCCAAACGACCAGCGTGTCAACAACAAAACACAACCCCACAGCTTTCCAAAATAAAACACAGCCCCAGAGCTTTCCAAAATAAAACACAACCCCACAGCTTTCCAAAATACAACACAACCCCACAGCTTTCCAAAATAAAACACAACCCCACAGTTTTCCAAAATAAAACACAGCCCCAGAGCTTTCCAAAATAAAACACAACCCCACAGCTTTCCAAAATAAAACACAACCCCACAGCTTTCCAAAATAAAACACAACCCCACAGCTTTCCAAAATAAAACACAGCCCCAGAGCTTTCCAAAATAAAACACAGCCCCAGAGCTTTCCAAAATAAAACACCAGCCCACAGCTTTCCAAAATAAAACACCAGCCCACAGCTTTCCAAAATAAAACACAACCCCAGAGCTTTCCAAAATAAAACACAACCCCAGAGCTTTCCAAAATATAACACAACCCCAGAGTTTTCCAAAATAAAACACCAGCCCACAGCTTTCCAAAATAAAAGGCGTCCAGCAGGAAGAAGAGAGTGAAACTCAAAGGTAGTAGAGTGGACGTAGCCTGAGCTTCATGCAAGATCCAGACGGACGATCTGATTTGTTCTTTATTTTGTTTTCCTCTCATTCAGAAGATTCTGTGACGTACAGATGAAGTGATGGACAGACGGAACCTGCTTCCACATGTTCCTCCGTCTCATCAGCTTCAAATGTGTTTGTCGTACTTTCTTTTGTTTGAAAACTCTTATATTGTTATAAATGAATAGCTGCAGTAAAAGTTTATTCTACATCCATCACAAGTTAGCTCCGCCCATCACCCGTCAGACGTTCCTCCGTCCTTCTGTCATTACACGACATCCTCACGTTGTTGTGCACAAACTA
>NW_019522105.1:6525-7060 GCF_002814215.2 Seriola lalandi dorsalis | reverse complement strand
GAGCTGAAAGACAATCCCGGGAGTGATTAGAGACTGTTAAGCTGGGCGAAGCTTCGCAGCAGATCTTGCTTCATCTCCCAGCATCCCTCTGTCTTAATGCAGCCATTATTATTCTGAAGCTGTTGCCCAGAACAGAGGAGAGAGGAGGAAATTCTCGCCCTCAGGTTAGTCGTCTAATCACTACAACAAAGACAGAGGGGCCGCAGAGACAAGAGGAAGGTCTGCGTTTACTTGCTCTCAGTCAGTCTGGGATGTCTGAGTGTGTGTGTGTGTGTTTGTGCGAGTGTGGGTGTGTGTATGTGTGTGTTCCTGGGTACAGGGCCCTGCTCTCCTCACCCTCTCTTCCTGTTTGTCTCAGTTATTGTTCCTCATGTATCACATCTCGTCAGTGAGAGGATGAACAGGCGTCTTTGATGTATCTTGTGTTTCATCTCTAAGAACTCAGGTAAACTCAGGTAATAATACAGTCTGATGTGTGTGTGTAGGCATTCTTCATATGTGGATTTTTTTAATTCTCCGCACCGGCGACAGTCAG
>NW_019522105.1:0-780 GCF_002814215.2 Seriola lalandi dorsalis | reverse complement strand
GTGCCAGTTGTCTTGGCTTGAGGGAGGGGTTGGGGGACAATGCCCACTTAGGAGACCAGAACTGTATCCCATTTCATACCATTGCTGCCTGTAATGTGGTATCTTCTGTACAGTGGATCTTTGGTCTCGGTTTCTTTATTGTCTCTGGCTGAACTGTAACTTAAGGCTAAAGTAAGGAACTAACTAACATTAGTTAGCTTAACTGTAATATAAATCTAAAGTTAGAAACTAACTAACATTAGTTAGCTTAACTGTAATATAAGGCTAAAGTTAGAAACTAGCTAACATTAGTTAGCTAAACTTTAAGGGTAAAACTTTAGGGTAAAATTAGAAACTAGCTAACATTAGTTAGCTAAACTTTAACATAAGACTAAAGTTAGAAACTAGCTAACAGCTAAACTCTAACTTTAGGGTAAAATTAGAAACTAGCTAACATTAGCATTCATATTTACTTGACACAAACTGATTCAGAAACTCTGAAGTAAGAAAGTAAAGTGTATTTAACTAGCTAGATAGTTGCTACCTACAGTGTCTGTGCAACACACAGGAGCAGAGACTTTAGAAAGGAGCCACTGATGGAGTGAGTCAGCAGATGGTATGGTCTACTTTAGGGGTGTCTGAAATCATATCAGAAGATACTTCCAGGCACGAATATGGGAAATTATAAGACAACAATTATAGGTAAGGAGGATGTTTCAAACCCCTGAACTGCTATTTTGCAGCTCTTTTAGGGGGAACCAAGCAGTTAATTCGAGCCCTGGGCAATACCAAACTTTTTAG
>NW_019522104.1:6704-7251 GCF_002814215.2 Seriola lalandi dorsalis | reverse complement strand
CACTCGGAGAGGTTGGCTGGTGGGTGACTGCTTTGTTGTGACATCACAAAGTTCCAGAAGTCCTGACAGCTGGTTTTAAGGCTCAGTTTCTGAATACAGGCTGTGTGCATTTCTCTGTGGACTGAGGCTTTGATACCTTCACAGTATTAATATAGAACCTAGACCTGCTTTATAATCAAACTACACATGGATGTCTACCTTAAGACTATATGGGACCTTTAAAGTAGTAACATTGGTTTTCTCTCCCGCTCTAAGATGAGTAGCTTTGACCCAGAATGAGTTTTGTTTTCACAGCCAGTACAGATATCCACACAGCAACACCCTGATATACACACATACATTCATGCCTGTATCCCGCTCCATACTTGTATGCACTCACACCGATGAGTCTGAATCTTTACAACATCAACCAGGTTGTTTGTGGCAGCTGTGGCAAAGGGGACAAAAGTGCTAAAACAAGCTTTTCTCAACATATCTCTAATTCAAGCAGGAACATTTTCCTGTCATCTCTCTCCTGGCTGGAGGGAACCAGCATCAGCTTGCTTGT
>NW_019522104.1:0-737 GCF_002814215.2 Seriola lalandi dorsalis | reverse complement strand
AAGCCCACTGACATCAGTGTGCAGTGTTTTGGTGTCTTCAGACTCGTGAACATATCAGTGAAACTGGACTGTCTGGATTGTATTTCAGCTTCTCACTTGTAGCAATACACCTACACAGCTCCTTCTGTTATTTATAACAAAGTACTGAACTCAGTCTGAGTTCCTGCTGAGGCTGACAACAACAATCAGCAGCTCACTGGCAGCATGCGATGACAGCAGAAGACATTTTGACCACATTATTAAGAGATTGAATCATCCACTCAGCTTTATACAACTTGTACTGGTTTAGAATTACTCATATATGCACTGTTGACATGAAAAGAAGGGTGCATAGTTACTATCACAGTGATGGGGTTTCCCCCATCCTTTCATACTGTGAACAAATCAGGTGAACCTGAAGTCTGTAAATGAACTTCACTTCAATTTTTGTGAATATATCTCATATCAAACCTCATAGTTTCTGGAAATGATGACGGACAAGAAAAGTGATTATTTCTGAAAGACATCAGACTCCTCTCTTACGATATATTATTCATGATACAGATTAAAGGGGGACACTTCTTCTTTTTTTTATTTGAAGTGTTGATCCATAAGAAGACATATTTGTGGTTTTAAGAACCAAAAACCATCTCAATGTAGTTTTACATCTCCTCTCTCAGGCTTCTCTCTGGAGCTCTAGTAACAACAGGTCGGTGAGCCAATCAGAAGAGAGGAGGCTCTGAGCCTCTCTTCTGATT
>NW_019522103.1:2014-2418 GCF_002814215.2 Seriola lalandi dorsalis | reverse complement strand
TGTGTGTGTGTGTGTGTGTGTGTGCATGTGTAAGGGCGAGGGTTTGAAAGTGTGTTTCTGCTATCAGCATTGTGAGCTACACAAAGAAAATGCATGTAAGTGTGTGTGTGTGTGTGTGTGTGCACAGTTTTTTTTACTGCACTCAAAAACATGATATTATACTGCAGAGGGTCAAAAGGAGGGAAAGTGATATATCTATCAGAGCAGATGAGCACTTTTGACACCCAGCACAGCAGACATGGGCTGTCACTAGATCTTGGAGGATGATGGTATAGTAGAGAGACAGGTACAAGAGGAGAGAGGAGACAGCGCACTTAGAATCACTTCCTGTATCCAACCACTCCTCCGACCTGAACAACCTCACAGGTCGTTTTTTTTCCACCCTCCGATACGACCCATAGGAG
>NW_019522103.1:0-994 GCF_002814215.2 Seriola lalandi dorsalis | reverse complement strand
TTCAATCACCAGGTCTTCCAGAATTCCAGACCTCTCACAGTCAGTTTTCACCACCAGCAAAATGATGTCCAACTACAGCAAATGTCGTCACTGTGGATGGAAATAAGCTGCATTTTAACAGACAAATGAAACTACATGCTTATTCTGATTTTAGCAGGAGCACTTTTGTGTTATCATCTATTCAAAAATACTCAGGGACTTTGAAATGTGCACATGTTGTCGTTACGGAAGAGATTTTTCCACTGTCACTGCTGTATATCTTCTGCTGAAACACCTGGCTGTCATTTCAGCTAATGAGCTACGCAGGTGTGTGTTTTGTTATTGATTATATTTTGAAGAACTGACTGTAATGTATTTGTCTCTTTTATTGCACTGTGAGAACAAATGGCAAAACCCACTGATGAATACTGTCACTTTTGTAATTGTTTCCTTATTATATATTGTTTTACATTACGCAGTAAAAAACTGCTATTCTTGGTTTCTGATACTGTTCCTTCATGTGCAGCTTACTGTACATTTATGAGACACCTAATGTGAGAGGCAAGCCGACACATTAACACATTATCATTACTAATATAAACATTCACGAACAAACAGATGAATATCAGTTTATGTACGTTGTGGATTTCACTCAGTCAGCTCACATCTACAGTGCTTAAATTCTCCTGACACATTCTCCATTACTTCCCACATGGCAGCACCCAGCAAAGCTCAGCAGGGGGTGGAGGGTGACCATAACTTCTGTGGCAGCAGCAGCAGCAGCTTTCAGAGGAGCGGTGAGCAGCAATAAACTGAGCACAGCACTGATGGGACTTTAAGTACACAGCCTTGTTGAAAAGGATGAGTGTGGAATATCTGCTTCAGCGAGGAAAAGAGACTCGAGTTGACTGTAAACTAAGTAGCAGGGCTCATTTTGTATAAGACAAAGAGTGATTATACCCAGATCAGGCCGAACAAATAGCTCAACAATGTGGGAAATGTGCTTTTTTTTTTT
>NW_019522102.1:3207-3999 GCF_002814215.2 Seriola lalandi dorsalis | reverse complement strand
AGGAACTCCACCACAGGCAGGTGTTATAAAGGTGTCAGGACCAACATGTCGGCCACTTCCTGCTCGAGACAAGGTTGATGAGAGCAGCGAGACTGAACCATATAATCATGAGCTAATGAGCCAAACAGCTCCACAGAGAGTTCATCACTGGGAGAAACACTCACATGTGATTTATCATATTGTCATAATATTACTTACTTAATTACTATTACACACACACACACACACACACACACACACACACACACAGTCTCTATAACGGTCTATAAGTTTCTGTTGTCATCTACCTGTCTGTCCATTATGTCACACCTGTTTTTGTGATGTTACCAATAAAGGAATAAAAATAAATCCTCCCATCAGCTCGTCCGGAGTTTCATGCTCGCCGCCTCTCAGTCACCAGCTTCTCTGACCCACACACACAGACACACACTCAACCTGCTCGGCTCTGATCACACCGTCGGCTCAGACGACGCACCTTAAGGACCCGGTCCAGGAGTCTGTTGTGGACGGCCGTGGCGGCACAGATGGCGCCGTAGGCAAACAGGAAGGCTCGGAGGGCGGTGAAGACGGTGTTGGCCGCGGCGATGGAGGCGTACACCGTCAGGTAAAACTTGACATCGGAGCTCATGTTGCTCGACGGAGACGTTTGCACAGAGGAGGAGACGAGAGGAGACCTGGACGGAGAGACAGGAATATTTTATTAAAGATTACAGTGAAAAGGTTTCAGGAAAAAGTCCAGTTAATAAACCTGTTTATCTTCAATCGTTACCATGACAACAGGCTTATTGTATA
>NW_019522102.1:1794-2398 GCF_002814215.2 Seriola lalandi dorsalis | reverse complement strand
CAACGCCGGGAAAATGATCAGAGCAGAGCCGGTCAATAACAAACTAAAAGAGGCTGAACTGGAGGATTTACACCGGATTTCTTAACCAGCTGTAAAGAAACAAACTACAGAACATCTAAAATATCTATAACAAGGAGGAACTCAGTCATTTCTATTTAATATTCCACATGAAAAGTGAAAGTCCTGTGTTTTATATCAGCAGCATGGCGGACCAAGCGTCTGAATCTGCTCTGTGGACACCTGCACCAAGAGTCAAGGACGTGACTTCATAAATAAATCCAAATAAATAAATTAAATTAAATTAAATAAACACTCATCAAGCTCATGGTGGAAAATGAAAATATAAAGGTTTTTAAATGTTTTAAAACACAACTCTCATTGTTCTTTTCTTCTCTCCTCACACTAACACCTGTGATCGCTGTGATGAACCAACGACAGGAGTGTTTTTATGTCTCACCACCAGATCACATCCTTTACTCCTTTTTTCTCTGAGTCTGATTGTGTTTTAATATTATATCCATGGCAACAACTGGAGCATCAACAACGAATGGCTGGTTGGCAACAGGAAGAAGACTGATGGTGAATCTCTCTCACACATTATTCG
>NW_019522102.1:0-843 GCF_002814215.2 Seriola lalandi dorsalis | reverse complement strand
TCCATGAGCACCATCATGTCAGCTTTGTCCACGAACTCGATACGGTGCGTGCAAAGGATTCTGGTCTTTCCCCTGAGGAGTTCCATGATGCATTTCTGCATGAGGTGTGCAGCCACGTCCGTATCGACGGCTGCCAGCGGATCGTCGAGGAGGTAGATGTCTTTGTCCTGACGTGGTGAGGAGAGACAGGCGTCACATGACGTTACGAGGAATGATCAACACTCCAGCTCACAGACGGCACATTCAGCTGTGGGGGATCAAACCTGTGACAGTCCACTAAACCTTGAAACTACCACCTGACTTATGGACTGAAGATGTTTTTACCAGGAGATGGAAGAAACGTCTGATGACACAGTGATGGATACCTGTGCACCAGCTGATTTATAGGTGCCAGGAAGAGGGATTATTTTATTTGTCTGTTGTTTATTTTCCTTAAGACTGTGAAAAAAAGTAAAGAAGTACCTTGACATGAAATTTGACTGTATGTACAAATAAAATAACTTCTAACTAACTTCTTTACTTCATGCAACCAAACATAAATAATGATCTGCACATTTAGTAAATACATTCAAACGACTGTTTGTATTTGCTGTAACATCATATTTTGAAGTGTCTGTGAGCTGGAGGCAGACGGCTGCTTCGTGCAGAGGACTGACCATGTAAACAGCTCTGGCGAGGGCGAGCCGAGCTTTCTGTCCTCCGCTCAGAGTCACTCCGTTCTCTCCCACTTCTGTCTTGTCGCCGTTTGGCAAAACCTGCAGAAACATTTCACAACAAATTTATTAAAAAATGTGAAACAGTCACATAAACTGTTTGCAAAGCACCGACCTCTGCGGCTGACAG
>NW_019522101.1:6185-7108 GCF_002814215.2 Seriola lalandi dorsalis | reverse complement strand
CATTTGATGGTTTTTAAAACTGCACTTGAAGATGCATTCAAAGTTCTTGCAATTTTCTGGATTGAGTGACCTTCGTCTTAAAGTAACGATGGACTGACGTTTCTCTTTACTTAGTTGAGCAGTTCTTGACATAAATAGATTAGTACCGTTGTCCAATAGGGTTGTTTACTGTATACCAACAATACCACCACACAACACAACTGATGGTCTCAAACATATTAAAAAGGCAACAAATTCTACTAATACATTTTTGACAAGGCACACCTATTAATTGAAACACATTCCAGGTGACAATTTCATGAAGCTGGTTAAGATAATGCCAATATTGTGCAAAGCTGCTCAGGTAAATTACTCTAAAATTTATTTATTTTTTTTACTACATAATTCCATATGTGTTATTTCATTGTTCTGATGTCTTCAGTTCTACAATGTAGAAAATAGTTAGAATAAAGAAAAACTTATGAATGAGTAGGTGTGTCCAACCTTTTGACTTTTTAGGAGGCTATGCAAAATGGGTCATCTGCTGGGGATCATGACTATACTGGATATACAGGAAGTGCAAGTCACATGAACACATAACTACCAGCTAGCTTCATCTAAGATCTATACAGACTGCGCAAAGACTACAGAAGTCAAACTCACAACAATGAAGGAGGAGAAAATCTGCATCTTCAGTCCAAACACGTCATTAGCAGCACAACCAGTTGTGTACACCTGTCAAGCAGCAGAGTGTAGAGAGTGAAGCATTTGTCTGTGAACTTGTGTCTGAAGAAAGGAAAGGTATAAGGAACATGCTGAATGATCTGTTCTTATTTGTAATTTTCTAACACAGACATGCCCGGTAAAACATCCACTGGCACCATAGCCATCCAGGTGGAGGATTTTAATGACCACTGCCCCACCCTGACCAGTGATATCCAGAC
>NW_019522101.1:0-805 GCF_002814215.2 Seriola lalandi dorsalis | reverse complement strand
TTAAGAAAACCACTGCAGTGTGTTTTCATGAGTGTAGTAAACTGTTCCACTGTCAACAGTTAACCATAATTTATTACAGTTCCAGAGAGGGAGGTGTTTGTCTCCCTGCCAAGCTCATGATATTTACAATAATTCTGTAATAGTAGTATAACTTCTAAGCAATTAGATTTAAACATCCACTTGTGCTCATTTACATTTTAGTTTCTTGTGACCAAGCTTGATCTAAACATTCTTTACTCCACTACTACTTTTCTTCTCATGTTTATAAGAGTTGAATCAATTGCAGTAAATATTTCATGCTTAACAAAATGTTTTTGTAGTCAGTGTCACAGTGTCATGAGTCATGTCTTTTGGTCAAAAATTTTAAATGGCAAATGTAACATTTAAACCAGTTGAGCAATTCAACCCTTTTCTGACATTAAAACAGACAAAATGTTCCATCATTTCTTCTTCTACACTTTTTTATATTGTGTGTAGGCTACATGTTCATGGTTATAAAGGGTATAATGGGGGTTTGATTTATTACTGTGCAGTTGCTTATGTGTTTCACATTATGTCATAATATGTCTATATGTCTATCTATTTCACACTTACTTTCTTCAATAAGTCTTTTGTATAACAATTCGTATCAGTGTTTTGTTAAAAATTAATTTTAACATGTTACTGCTGATGTTCACCATTGTGCCAGAAAGAATCAATTATCCACTCTCTCTGGATATTGAATATGTCACCTGGTTTTATCTATCAACTTTTGTTATTTTATATTACTATGATACTTTTCACAGTATTTTGTTGTCCCTGTGTT
>NW_019522100.1:1948-2597 GCF_002814215.2 Seriola lalandi dorsalis | reverse complement strand
ATTATAGATCAGGTCTAGCTTCTATATTAATACTGTGAAAGTATCAAAGCCTCAGTCCACAGAGAAATGCACACAGCCTGTATTCAGAAACTGAGCCTTAAAACCAGCTGTCAGGACTTCTGGAACTTTGTGATGTCACAACAAACCCACCTGGACCCACCATCCAATCTTGCAGGATTTGTTTTTTTTTTGGTGTTTTTACCTGAAATCTGCTAAATTTTTATTGGATCACTCAGAAAACACTCAGAATAAATATGTCTTCTTCTGGATCAATGCTTCAAATACAACAAATGAGAAGTGTAAAATATGGATCTAGTGTGGAGCATTAGGCTGCTAAAGAGCCAGATATTTCCAGTTTTCTCAGGAGTGAGAAAAAACACCCAAAACAGTTAACAGCTACTTACATTGGTCAGATGTACATATTCACTGCTCCAAAGTAAATGCTAATGTTGCTCTGACTGCTGGATCTGTTTGCTTTTCCAGTGCACATCAGGTGCCATATATTGCACATCTCTTTCTGTAATAGTCCTGTCAGGTCTGACTAAAGCTGTTACTGAGCGTTTACATAAAGGACACCTGTGTCTGAATGACAAACAGCCTTGACATCGACAGATAGATGAAGCAAGCAGTGGAACATATGCAGAGCCTC
>NW_019522100.1:0-725 GCF_002814215.2 Seriola lalandi dorsalis | reverse complement strand
GCAATGGTGGATCATGGAGCTCCTTAATAGTTCCCGGAAGTTAGCAGTGAAACAGTGCAGCAGAGTCGCAGCACAATATACTGTTTGTGATGCACGTTTAAAAGATAAGATGTGTAAAGAATTGGATAGTATAATTATCAGCACATCTGGAGCCAATTAAAATGTGCATTAAAGCATACATGTGTTGGTGTGCTATATAAATAAGTAAACTAGATCCAACAATTGGATCCTTCATGGCCCAACCTATCCCAAGATTCATTGCACGCCCTTTAATGAAAGCAAACAACAACAACAGAAACCCCAGGGATTACACTTTTAAATGTAAGTATTGGGTTTCAGCTCAGTTCAACAGCTGTTAAACTGTTAAAAAACCAAAGGCCTTAAAACCTCAAGTTTTTGTGAATAAAAGTTACCTGTTGTCAAGGTTGCTAGCTGTCAGAAGCCACGCTTAGCAACGCAACAGTAAGGGCGGGCACAGCGAAAATCCTCCATGGACTAGGTCATCGGCAGACAACATCCTCCGAAGGATGTGGCCCCTGAAGTGCGACACAGCTACAGACTGGGGACAAACAAAGCACATTATGGAGGGGAAAACAACGAGAGAAAAGGGCAAGAGAGGCCTAGTCCTTACATAAAGAGAGAGCAATGTTTTTAAAAGTCTCTCTGTGTTCATCTCTCAGTAGCTTCATCCTGAATCTCTGTATAATAATAATAATAATAATAAT
>NW_019522099.1:1153-2645 GCF_002814215.2 Seriola lalandi dorsalis | reverse complement strand
CATGCTACACTGTGTCAAAGGCCAGAACTCCGACCTTCAATACAACAACAGGGAAGTGTTCAGATAAACACAAAACTGCTTCCTCTCAGTGGATTGATGTGTCTCACATGTGTCCATGTTTATTCACTGCTAAAAGCCAATGTGCCAACTGTACAGACATGTACGGTGGCCCTGAAGGCTCAACACGCTGCAAATACTCACAACACAACAGACAAAAAAAAGTGTTGCTAGTCCACACTGATCACAACTTCTCCAGGAACCCCCAACCAGTTCTTCAAACTAAACAACTAAAATGTGTTGTCTGTGACACATGCAGGAAGAAGATTATAATGTGATTCTTGTGAGTGATTTCTTATCTGAACAATCCTGGTGTTGTTTAAAAGAAATCAGTAACACAGGACATGTGTTTAGCTGAGAACTGCAAAGATGTGGGTTTAATATACAGGTAATATTCTGATTCGCCATTTTATATTTTCTTTTTCTCCTGTCTTTGAAGTGTTGATCCTTAAGAAGCTATATTATATTATCTATCTATCTATCTATCTATCTATCTATCTATCTATCTATCTATCTATCTATCTATCTATCTATCTATCTGTCTATCTATCTATCTATCTATCTATCTATCTATCTATCCATCTATACAGTATTAACCAAAAACCATCTCAGTGTAGTTTTACATCTCCTCTCTAAGGCTTCTCTCTGGAGCTATTGTAACAATAGGTTGGTGAGCGAATCAGAAGAGAGGAGGCTCTGAGTCTCTCTTCTCATTGCCTGAGTGTTTTCTGATTGAACAAATAAAAATATAGCAGATTTCAGGAAAACACTCAGCGAAACCAAATCCTGCAAGGTTGGATGGTTGGTGCAGGTAAGCGGGTCTTGGGGCGTGGATGAGAGTTGTGACATCACATTGTTCCAGAAGTCCTGACGGCTGCTTTTAAGGCTCAGTTTCTGAATACAGGCTGTGTAAATTTCTCTGTGGACTGAGCACTTTGATACTTTCACAGTATTAATATAGAACCTAGACCTGTTTTATAATCAAACAACACATGGACATCTACCTTTATACTATATGGACCTTTAATGACAGAGCGTATTATTTTCAAAATGATTGTGAGTAGATAATGAGGCAGAAACGACTGAATGTTGGTTTATTTACTTTTTCTTTTAAGAGAAATAAAAAGCTTGGAGATGATTGGCAGCTGGTTCTTTACCACCTTCTCTCTGTCTGCTGATTCAGGACAGGACAGCATTGAGCAGGTTTGACAGTACAGAGCAGAGAGTTTTGTCAATTAGATATAAAGACTTGTGTGTGGATTACCAGTGTTGTACACAGTTCTGTGTGTGAGACACAAACACCTTTCTCCCAGTGACAACAGCCAGCAGATGGGTCTACATTACTGAGCCATCACTCGCTCTCTCAGCTCCAGTGTAACAACTCTCAGTTACAACAAAGTGCAAACATTGATTCTGTCGACACAACAACATCTGC
>NW_019522099.1:0-819 GCF_002814215.2 Seriola lalandi dorsalis | reverse complement strand
CTCTGAGCTCCAGAGCTCCTGTGTGGAGATGGAGAAACTTCCAGAAGAACAACGATCACTGCAGCTCTCCACTGATCTGGGCTTCATGTCAGAGGCCCAATCCCAATGTCCCCCCTAAGCCCTAAACTGTGAATCCTCACAGACATTGAATCCAGCTGGTAAGTGATTGAGTGTGACAGGCTGCAAGGGCTTGAAATGGTACAAATAGGATTGGGACAGCACTTTGCAACTTACCATGTTACCTTGACGACACAAAATGCTGCGAACAATTGTAGGTTTGGGACATTTTATTTTACGTCTTTTACGTCTTTGTAAATCTTGTTGACTGAGGAATCTGATTTCTTGGGCCTCTGAGAAAGAGACTGTAGAAACTACTATTTGATGCCTTCTTCAAGTTTACTGAAATATTGAGATGTGCTAAGGTGTTGTGTATACATATCAATTTGTTGTTGTATTCTTATTGCCTACACCTGTTCATGCTGACCATGTGATTGTTTGCCCACCTGTAGATTGAAGATAGTGTGCCATATGACTGCCCGGACCTATCACGACACAGCTTCTCTGTCCATTCTGATCATGTGGCTAATGCTACCTTATTAATGGGAAAGCCCAAAGGTGGCCATTTTATACTTGCCCTGATGAAGGCCTAATGGCTGAAACGCGTAGGCATGTTTTTATTGTTGTAATGAAGCCATGAGAAAATAAAGGCTTTTTAAATCACCGTCCTCTTGACTGCCTCAGAGTTTGGCAAGAATCCAGAATAATTGAGATCCCCACACTGAAGAGCACCAGAGGGACACTTTTTTTCAACACCCAAGC
>NW_019522098.1:6541-7108 GCF_002814215.2 Seriola lalandi dorsalis | reverse complement strand
AGCACGTTGAACATGGAGCCCATAAACATCTTGATGATGACGGGGATCATTGAGTCGATGGTGTCCATCTCCTTGGCGAAGCGGTTGACCAGGTTTCCGCTGGGGGTTCGCTCGAAGAAGGACATAGGTGAGCGGAGGACATCGTACAGCATGGACTGGTGGAGGACGCGGGACGCCAGGATCCCCCCGATGGACATGGAGAGGGAGTAACCAAAGACCGCCACGCCTGCAGAGAGAGGGGTTCACAGGGTGAGCGGTCTGAAGAATAATAATAATAATAATAACTTTATTTATAAAGCACAGAGTAAAGCACAAAACAGAGTTACAAAGTGCTGTACAAACATAAAAACAAAACAAAGAAATAAAAGACAGAGAAGAGAGGCAACGTGTCCATAAGCAAGGCAAGTATAACAGGGAGAAATTACAAATACGTATGTTAAAACAATGAAATCAATAAAACATACAAAAGAAAATAAAAGCAAAATTAAAAACCCAAGATAAAAGAATTGAAATCAAGAATTAAAAGCTGCATTATACAAGTATGTTTTGAGTAGAGTTTTAAACCGG
>NW_019522098.1:0-836 GCF_002814215.2 Seriola lalandi dorsalis | reverse complement strand
TATGGAACACAAGATTTGAGTTCTTTTCTGTGAGGTGAATATTCTCACTTGTATCTCCCTTAAGGAGAGATGAGCTATAAGTCCCCTGATATTCATCCTCCTCGCTTAGTGATGTAGAGGGACAGCTGTAAGACCTATAGTCTATCTCTGTTAATAAATTTGACTTTTTTCATGCAGTCAGTTGTGTTCTCTTATTTTTGTTAATTCAGTGTAACTTTTGTAACTCTAGTAATATTAATAGTGATTAGTTTAGCTAATGTTTAATATTGTTATGTTTTTTGGAAAATATTTACCTTTTGAAAAAAATGTTAAAATACAGAAAAATGACAAAATGACGATGATGGTGATTGGTCATGTGATCTATGTGTGTATTAATCACACCTGTGAACATTCTTGCAATTTTGAGTGAACCTGAAGAAGCCACAGGTCAAACACATTGTTCGCTCTCAACAAAAGTCACAATGTATTCATCTCAGTGTGCACATTAATATACATAGACATAGAGACAGAGACAGCCCAGCATGTGGGAGCAGACAGATGCATGGTCACAGAGAGGATAGATGAGGACAGACTCACAGCCGGCTGCTGCTCGGTGCTCCACACTGTCTTCCTGCAGCTCCTCGTGGGACAGAAACACTCTGAGCCTCTTCAGGGACACACTGGCCTGAAGACCCACAGACACCAGGAGAGAGAGGATGATACTGGACTGACAAACTGAAGTAGTCTCTGATGTTGACATAGTTTAGATCTGCCCTAACTTCAGTATTATAAAGTCTTAAAGGACCTGTCCACCCAAATCACTGACTTATCTTTTCACTGTCCTCTGGTGAGGTGTC
>NW_019522097.1:11123-16216 GCF_002814215.2 Seriola lalandi dorsalis | reverse complement strand
TCAAATTTTAGCATGGGCGTTCATGGTTCCCAGATCACGTATCCTCATGAAATTCCTCAAGATATTCATGGTGCCTGGAGGACGAATCATAATGACTTTGGTACTAATCCCTTGACTTTTGCTTTACGATACTATTTGAATAAACACCTGTCTGTGTTTACAGATCATTTGAATCCAGTCAAACATCATGGACTGATAAAATGACGGACAGCTGCTGGTTATGGAAATATGTGAATGCTGCTTGTTGTGTCTGTGTCTGTTTCTTTTTGCATTATTACCTTTGTTATTCCAATCTGTACTTCTTCAGGTGATACTTGAAACCAAAGCAAAGGTTTTTGCTTTTTGTTTGTTTGTTTTTTTTTTTAGGTTCATACATATTATTTATTGTAGATACAGATAAGAACATTAATAAATGAATATGTTTCTATAAGTGACTGAAACTGAAATAAACACAACAATAAATAAAAGCATGTCCAGTATAACTGCACATCAGGAAAGAGCAACAACTACTCAGTGATCTACAGCTTTATGTTTTGCATCTGTCAGGATACGAACATTGTGGAAACACAGTGATTTATTACAGAAAAGTGTAATCTTCACAGAACCACAACACACGGCTCCCATTTCAAAATCTTCTACTTCATGTTAAGTGATTGTAGTAATAGACAGTCACTAACAATGACCGGCATTGACTAATGGTAAATACAGAGAGAGAAAAAAAACAAAACAAAGAGAACAACAGTATTTCAGTACTTACTTTTTTTATGATAAGTAGATGTAATGGGATTCATCTTGTAAAAGTGTGGCAGAAAATCAGTTTTTTATTTGGTAAGGGTGGGTTTCCATAAAACGTTATAATAATGTCATGGAAAAACATTTATACACATTCTTTAAGGAAAAGATCTTATTGAACCAAGTCCATTCTCGAGATTAAAGTTCAAGAAAATTACTTTCAGCATTTACAGTTCAATTTAAAATGACAAACTGAATCAACGTCTCACTATCTTATTACATCTTATCTTTTATTTTATCATTGGGACATCGGACAAACAGCGTTGCCTATATTTTGTGCAGCTCTCCTCACGTTATCCTTCCATCAGGAGTCAGAGCACAGGGTCAGCTCTGGTGGCGATGATGCTTGAGGATATTGGTTTTTGTGTTTGAATCAGTCGTAACACAGGAGGGATTATACCACGAATCATACATTTAAAATCAGTGTATGTTTCTTTTAGATTAACCTCCAAACATGTAGCCTTTGAGTCAGTCGTGCTGTGAAGATATTTCCATGCCTGTATCATTAATTCAGTCTGTTTGAAAGGATTCAAATGACCTGCAGATAGAGACTACGAATAATTCAAATTCAATCATCTCTGTCTGCTTCATAATGACCGTGTGTCCAAACAATTGTCTCCTGCAAATAAAACTGTTGTCATTTTAATAAGTGTGACCCCAATCAGGTGTGACTTTTCAGCCCTGTTCAATTAGTTAAATCGGTCACTGCAGACCTGTGAACACACCACGTCAAAGAGTTGAAGCATCAGCGACTCTTTAAAGGGATGGTTTGGATTATTTGAGCTACATCAAAAAATGCCATCTATAAATAAATGAAACAACTTACCAAACAACCAGTAAAGAAATGGGTGTTATTACTTAATTCTGTCTCATTTAGAATAAACAATTACAGCCCAAATCTCTAACACATAGCCACATATATATACTGAACATCATATAGTGAAGCTAACTTATCTTGTCTTTAGCTCATCCGTCCGTCCATCCGATTCTTTTGGACGCGATATCTCAGTAACGCCTTGAGGGAACTTCTTCAAATTTGGCACAAACATTCACTTGGACTCAAGGATGAACTGATTAGCTTTTGGTGGTCAAAGGTCAAGGTAGTAGTGACTTTTGGGCCTTGTGAACACAATATCTGAGGAATATCTCTTGAGGAAATACTTTCAAATTTAACCCAATTAAACATAGCTGTTACTTTAAGGAACATTACAGTCTCCCCATTAGTCGACACAGACCTTACATTTTCATCTGATCCAAATCCTCATCCAGATTCAGCCTTGTTTTTACAGCCTGTTAGTTTTCCTGCTCGGTGTAGAAACAGCAGAGACAACGTCAGGCTGCTGGGCATATTCAACCACTCTCTAACTATAATCACCCAGCACTTAACACCTTCACTCACTTTTGAGGTGGAATCCAACACATTGCAAACCAGGTTCCCCCCAAACTTCAACAACAGCACTCCCATTATGATCATGATGGTGCGGAACGCCCTCTGCTTCGATCGGTGAATGCGCACCCTCTCGCCGCCCAGCTCCCCCGGCCGTGGGCGAATCAGAACACAGAGAACAGAGAGACTGCAGAATAACATGATGAATAAAAATAAGACCAGTTGGAAGACACTTGGTATATAGATGTACTGAGGGTATTTTTGGACCCAGATTAAGAAACCAGGTCCTGCAAAGCCCTGCAACCAAATGTAAGCTGTGCTGATATTTCTGATACAGACACCGCCGCCTTGTCTCAGTTTCAGGTAGGTGATGGGGTGAACAACAGCCAGGTAGCGGTCCACACAGGTCAGGATTGGAAAGACCATCTGCCCAAACCAGCGGTAAACCTCAATGTATATCCACATGTTCATTATCTCCTTGGCTTGGTGCTTGGTATAGGTACCGCAAATCGTGATGGTATACCCTAGTACCCCAATCAGCTCCATGGCGGCCATGTTGTAGGTGAAGAAGTCAGAGTGACTTATGATGGCTGCTGTGGCACGCTGCTGTTTCCATCGCTGGAACCCCAGGTAGAGGACGAAGACGGACAGAGGGAGGAGGATGACGATGCTGGTAAAGGATTTGGTGGTGTGCAAGAACGTGAAGTCAGTGCACGGATAGACGTACAGGGAGGAGTTGGAGGAGGGGAGCTGATGAGGAAGGGAGTCATTGGTGGAGGAGGAATTGCTGTCTGACATCTTCAAACAGCAGAAGCCTGAAGAGAAGGTGAGAGACAGAGATGTGGGAAAAGTTGGATTTACACAGACGGAAAGAAAACGATGAATAGGTTTCATTGGTGGAACAAAAAATAGAAAAAGATTTTTCAACTGTGTGATCACATGGTGAAAATCTTGACCAAAAATAATTACAAAAAAATGTGACTCAAATTGTCCATGTCCCATAACTGGAGTCTCTGTTCAGATACATAAAAAAGAGCTAACTCAATAATAATGTTATGATAATACTTTGCACAATATTAAAAGTTTTTTTTTGTTACTCTTTTATATGATTTATATAAATATTTAAAATGATGCTCAAAGGTTTAATGGAAGTTAATTTAAATGTATGATCATTTTATGTAAATTGAATGTAAATATAAAAGTAAATGTTGCGGTCGGAACATTTTATAGGAACAAATGATGAAAACCGTAAAAAATACATCTTAACAAACTTTAACAAGTTTTTTTTTCTTTTAATTTAAAACTACTTCTAACTCCTGTTGCTTATAACTTGTTTTATGATTTGACTGTTTCTATGAAACTTGCAGCAGCCGACGCTTCCACCAAATGATGGAAGAATCTGAAAAATAACATGTCCAACCAGATGTTAACTAATTACTCAGCTTGAAATTGGACTATTTGTGTTAAAACTTCATGTAAGTTGGAATGAAAACAAAATCAAACACTTTTCAATAAATGTCACTTGCCTTTACAAATTTCTGTTTAAACATTTAAATATATACTATTGTAGAGAACCACAGCATTTCATCCCTTAAGTGTAATTAATGAAATTGTTGACTTAATGCTCTTCCATTTGCAGTAACGGCACCAAATAACGAACCTATGCTTCTATGCTTTTAAAGTGTTATTTATTTAAACATGTAGGTGATAAAAACTGAAAAAAAAAACTGAAACTGAAATTGTCATTAAAATATTAGAGATTATTCAAAACTAATAAGAAGACTGATAAAGACTTTGCTTCTGTTAACAATGACAAAAACACCTTTTACATATTCTGAAATTCAGACATTTTGCTGCCTTTTTAATCTATGGTTATGTTTTTTCCACCACTTCACATATCAATAGTTCATTTTCTAATACACAAACTGATAAAACATTAATGACTAAATCCATTGTGAGGTGATTAAAAAATGCCTCCTCACCAAACGCACTGATTCCTGATCTTCTTTCACCAGTCGCTGCCTGCTGTGTGGAGGTTTGTGGTCCAAACATATACTGTGAGCATGTGTGTGTGTGTGTGTGTGTGATTTTTTTCTTGTAGTAGAGAGGATTTACATGAGTCATTATGTCAACTGTTCCCTTTTGTAAAGCTTGTAACGCCATTACTGTGCATCTTCATTAGCATACAAGCAGGGTCTTTATAATGCACCAGGGCAAAGGTGCAGGTATATGTCTTATACTGAAAGGCTATGCTATGCTTTTTCCACAAAAACAATAACATGTAATGTGTAATCAAAGCAGGTTTTTTACTTAAAGGTTCAGGAAGTAACTTATATGAGAATAACTTTTTGTGATGTTTGCTGAACCTGTCACTATATCCTGTGAGTGGTACATGAGAAAGAACCCGGTCACACCGCAGCCCAGCTGGTTTATAGCTACTGATGTGGCCTAAACAGAGAGACTGTGGAAGTAACTGGAGCAGGTGTTTTTACTGTTTCTCACTCAGATATCTGATGCAGCAATTCTTAAGACAACCATAAGATTGATAATAAATAATAACCAATACATAACTATATATTAACATGCAGTGGATTGTTTTCTACTCAAACAATCCCAACTGGTGGTGTATCAGGTGTGCTCCAGCCAAACCTGCCAAAGTGCCCTGTGTGTATAGGAGATGGAATAATGCAAAAATTAAATTTGCCTGATGTGTTTCCCAGTCTGATTATTCATTTTGCAATATGTCAAAACAAACTCGTCCTGACACCTGTCACTCTGTCAAAGGATGAGCACGCCCTCACCGAGCGAGTACGAAGCAGATATCAGTGACGAGCAGCTGCTGACGAGGTGAGTGGGATTTAACAACTGCTATAAACCTAAAACATACAAAATGCAGCTTGGGAGAAAGATGTGT
>NW_019522097.1:3978-10823 GCF_002814215.2 Seriola lalandi dorsalis | reverse complement strand
GTGGTTGCCTTGGAGACGCTCAGCATCCTGGGGTCTTGCATTTATTGCGTTGGCGCCTTAACAGCTAGTCAGATGCTGATTCAGATGGCGAGGGACATGTTCTCCATCACGTCACCTGGACAGAATCTGTTTCACGTCCTCACCTGTGTGGAGCGCTACCTGGCTGTTGTTCACCCCGTCACCTACCTGGGCCTGAGACAGTCGGGCGGGGTCAGGATCAGAAACATCAGCATTGGGTGTGTTTGGCTGATTTGCTTTGGATTGCTAAGTGGAACAAAAGTGCTCAGGAAAGTTTTCCCCGGCGTCGCAGCTTCCTGCCTCTTGGTTTTCTCCTTAATTGTCGTCTCTTTCTGCAGCCTGTCTGTTCTCTGTGTTTTGATTGGCCCAGGGCCCGGGGATGTGGGCGGGGACAGGGAGCATGTTGACCAAACAAAGCAGAGGGCTTTCTACACCATCACAGCCATAATGGGGGCACTGGTGTTGAGGTTTATAGGAATTCTGATTAGCAATACGATCGATGTCTTGGTGCTGACCCGCACCACTTGTCTGATGGAGTCGTTAGCAGTCTGGTTGACTCTGCCCAGCAGTCTGACGTTACCTCTGCTGTTTCTCCACAGAGCAGGAAAACTGCTAAGCTGCAGACACAACGCAACTAGATTAAATCAAACTGCATGAGTTAATATCAGATTACAGACTATAACTCTTTCACTGAAGTAGATTTCAACTCATCTGATTTATATTTTATTGTGTTTTCACTTGTTTCTTCTCAGAACTGGTGAAACCCCAATGGATCCCATTGTTGTGGTATAATACATATACTCAAAATAAATGTCAGGTTCATCACACACAGCTATTCTTCTTCATTGAAAAATATATTAGCATATAGCAATTCTGTTGGTCATTCCAACGCTTGCCTAGACTAAAAGCTCTAAAAAGCTTATAGATGGATTGCTGTGACATTTTGTACAGACATTCATGGTCCCAGAGTATGAATCCTACAAAGTTTGGCGATTCCCCGATTTAAACTCCAGCACGTCTGTGAGGTTGATACTTCTGGTTATTATTGAAATGATTCTAGAACTAGTATGGTTTAAATATTCATGGCGCCCAGAGGATGAACCCTAAAGGCTTTGGTGATCCTCAGACATTTACAATAGCAGCCACTAGCAAGTCGTTTATCCTCCAATATCTCAACATCTTGTCATTGGATTGGCACCTGTTTTTGTGTGGACATTCATGGTTCCCAGATAATGTATCCTCATGAAATTCCTCACCAGAGGATGAATCGTAATGAATTACTTTCCCTCTATCATCACCATGAGTTTTATTTTGAGTGAAATGTCTCAACAACTATTGGAAGGATTGCCATGAAATTTAGTACAGACGTTCATGTTCCCCTCTGGATGAATCGTAATAACCTTGGTGATACTTTTTATGTAGCACTTTCATCAGGTCAACGTGAACATGGTAAACATTATACCTGCTTAACATCAGTATGTATTTTTGTGTGTTGCAGTGTGCTTAAGTCAGAACTCTGTTTTTATTTGGTCGTGTTTGATTTAATTTAATGAATCAAACATGACACTAACCCTCTAATAACATACACACTAAGATCATTATGAAGCGCTCTATGTTCTGTACACACAGTCGTCATGATACTATTTGAATAAACACCTGTCTGTGTTTACAGATCATTTGAATCCTGTCAAACATTGTGCACTGGTGAAATGAGGCACAGCTAATGGTTATGGAAATATGTAAATACTGCGTCTGTAAAAATCAATGCTCTGTTTGAATAAAATGCTCAATCTTGAAATAAAACTGCAGCCTGATGTCATTTTTAAAACAATTACTCAATTTCCCAACTGTTTCTCTGATTATTTTGCTTTGAGTAAAGTCATTTTTATTTTCATTGTTAAAAAAAAGACAGCGAAGCAACTCCACGAGCAACAAAGTCAGAAAAACAAAAATAGTACTAATAATAAATAGATACAATAAATAGCTAAAATAGTATCAGTCATCCTGGTGCTACTTGTTTGGATCAACTGTAGATCTGATAAATGTTGCTTTTGCGTTTCATAAACTAAAGAATTATGTCACAGTGACGCTACAGAGTCTCACAAAATCCTGTATTTGTGTTGCGTCATGCAAAACAGGCCACAGTCCTGCCGCCGTCTCCCTTGGACACATCAGCGTCGTTGTGTATGGGCAGTTCGGAGACACTGGAGAAGGACAAACTCTATTGACGAGGTGGGTGTTCTTTAAAAACGTATCAAACTGATTTAATGCCTCTTCTTCCGCTAATAGTTGGTCCTTGTTTTTTTCACTGTTGTCATTGGCTCATAGAAACTCATCAATTCTCCAACTGTTTACTGGTCAAAAGTTTTAAAACTCCCCCAGTTTTCATGTTTTTATTGAAGTTTCACAATTAGGTTCAAGTCCAGTGAACAGCCTTAAATAATGTTCATATTTTGTGCTTTTGAACGTCACCACACAAGATACAGAATAGCAAGTGCACAGAAAGTAGACATAGTATTCAATACCTGTACAATCTGATGTAATAACCTGTGTTCTTATCATTTTAAAATATTATTCAGAAAGTGTCCATTGGTTGATTTAACCATCAGTACCTTGTGATATTTCCTTGAAAAAAGGTTTGAAATGTTTTAAGATGCAAATCACCATGTTCCTGTAAATACGAATGCATTTGTTTTTTGGCATACTGTATTAGCATAGCGTAGCATGTTGGTATTATCTTAACCTCAGTGGTCTATACCTTTAAAATACTGCCTAGCTTGGTAGGTGTCACTGGGGAAAAATATATTTCTACACACTGAACAGCAGCTTGTGGCCTGAATTAATCTCAAGTTCAACAAGTGCTGGGTTTGCAGATATGTTCCTCCAGGATTAGTTTCAGGTCACATCCCTTTTTATCCAGAGTCATATAAAATATGAACCATTTGAGTGAAATTTTGTCATAATTGCTGTGTGAAGTCTTGAGTCATGGCTATACAATGTTTTGTGAGGTCACCATGACCTTGACCTTTGACCTTTAACATTTAGTACAAGGTCAAATCGATTATATTTTGGTGGACAAAGGTCGTAGTTCAAGGTCAGACTGATATCACATACTTGTAAATGCACAGGAACGCCCCAGATATCGCATTCACGAGGCCATAACCGTGTTTTGTCTCCACGACTTTGACCTTTGACCACCAAAGTCTAACCAGGTCATCCCTGAGACCAAGTGAATGTTTCTGCTAAATTTGAAGAAGTTCCATCAAGGCGTTACTGAATTATCTTGTCCATGAGAATAGAATGAACGGACAGAAAACCTGAAGACAATATGTCGCCGGCACGGACGAATAAAAACATGGACTTACCTTTATATAATATGGGACCTAAACTCTCTCTCTCTCTCTTGCCCCTCTCTTTCCCTGCACCTCCTGTCTTCTGATTTCTTTTTGCACCTACCTTCAGTAAACATGTCAGTTAACTCCTCTTCCGCCTCCAACTCTTTCCACCACATGTTGTCCCATTGCTCCAACTCCACAGTTACCACCACTCACATAATCTTTGCAGTCAGTGCTGTGAGAACCCTCATCCTCCTCCCTCTCTCCACCCTCGTCCTCTACCTGGGTCAACAACGATGGCGGCAGCAGCGCTCCTTTAAAACAACCAGCCACTCTGACTTCCTCACCTACCACATGGCTGCCATGGAGCTGGTCTGGTTTTTGGCAAACCTCTGCTTATTCTGCAGCGTATCTGATTTCACAGAGATGACAATAGTAGGAATGTACACCTCTGCAGTAATTTTCTATGGAGAGGTCTTGTTCCACCTCCTGACCTGTGTGGACCGCTACCTGGCTGTTGTTCATCCCATCATGTATCTGCGGCAGAGAAACGCTCGTGGGTTGAAGATCAGAAACATCAGCGTTGTGTGTGTGTGGCTGCTGAGCTTTGGATTTTTAGGTTTAGCATTTCTGTGCATGCCTACCTATGCCACCGTCCCGTTTTTCTGCATTTTGGTTGTCTCCTTAATAGCCATAATTTTCTGCAGCCTTTCTGTTCTCTACGTTCTGATTCGCCCAGGGCCAGGGGAAAGAGGCGGGGACAAGGAGCAGATTGACCAATCAAAGCAGAGGGCTTTCCACACCATCATAGCCATAATGGGAGTGTTGACCTTGTGGTTGGGAGGGCTCCTTGTCTTTGTTGCTCTGGACGCTTCACCACTGCTCGGCGAAAGTGTTGGTTGTGTGTTGGTGTCGTGTACAGGCTGGTTTAACCTGCCCACCTGTGTGGTGTTACCTCTGCTGTATCTGCACAGGGCAGGAAAACGGTCATGCCGCTCTTATCAAAGTGAGTAAAGACCAGGATTCAAGTCTAATTTAATTGAATGGCTGTATCTGCAGAAGTTTTTGAGTCCTTTGTTTAAAATCCTAATAAGAAATAATGTTACTAAAGTCGAATCGATTCATCCTTGAGTCCAAGTGAATGCTTATCCCAAATTGGAAGAAATTCCCTCAAGACGTATATAAGAAATCTGGAGAATAGGCAATCAATGAACGTTGAACATCATCTTACATCTGATTTGGCAGAAATTCCAAAATGAGTCTGTGGCGACCACTGAAGCGTTAAAATGAGCTTTAATACTTAGACTTTCTGCCAAGGTTAAGATGTGGTAAGGTATATTGTATATAGTAGGATTTTTATATCACCTACAGTAATACAGTTGTAAAGTTGCCTGACAATACATATTTCTACAGCTGGAAATTATTCACTCAGTTAATTCATCAGTTCAAATTATTAACAACTGTGTCAGAAAAAGATTTATAAAATTGTTCTTTAAAAAAAAAAGTGAAAAAGGGTTTAAGAAACTGATTTTAATTCTGATATTCACGTTTCCATAGAATTTCTAGGATATTTACATTTGCTGTGGTGTATTGTGTATTTGCCTTAGTGCATACTTCATGGTTACTAGGGCGCAGTAGCAGTTCACAGTTGTGGCATCAGTAATGTTAGGCAGCAGTAGCACTAGAGACACATAATCTAATGTGTCTGGTCGTAATGGCCGATCAGGAAGGAAGGTAGCCGAGTGTAGACAACATTGTTTTAAATGGGTTAATCATAATCAATGTATTCAAATGATAGAATAAATATCATAACAACACTTTTTCATTTGTAAATGTGTGTGTTAAAATTAGTTTTGGTCGTGTAATCTCTCAATATACAGCACATACGCTAAACTGAAGCAGATGATGATGGTGGAAGTGTTTTATCAGTGGCTTTGTAATTAAATGCAGAAAAGATATTTTCTGTAAAAGCAGAGACATGAAGGGTTCAGAGTTTAAAAGCTTTGTGTCAGATTGTCTACTTGTAGAATGAATGCATTTTTTTTTCTTCAGATGCTGATAATAAATCAATATGTTTGATGTACAAAACAATGTTCATCATTTCCTTCTCAGACTCGACTCCACTGTTCAAAGCCTTGAGTTATTTAGCTAAATAATTTACGTATAATTAAAACAATGTTGGGGGAAAAGACCTTTATTCATGCTTCATTTTGAAAATGTAGAAATGTAAAAGGATCCATGTTGCCTTCTGAAACTTTGTGCACTTGCATTGAAATGTATTTGGATATTTGTAAGGAGGCATCCTTCTATGATAAAGAAATCTCTGGATACTTGAAATGCCAGGATATAATAAAACCTGTGACCTGTTAGATCACTTTGAGAATTAATTTATTAATTTGTTCTGTTTTTCTCCTTCACAACACATGCACACACAAAAAAAAGCTTGACTCTGCAAAACATTGACTTTGTTAAGGATGGATTTGGTTATGTGACAAATCCAGAACAGGACTTTTATTGTGACATCTTCTCTAGTTTAATGTGATACTGTGTATTTTATTTTAGAGATATAAATTTGAGATTTTTAGTCAGTCTGTGAAAAAACATGAAAACCACCAAAATCATGAAAATCTGTTGGGTTGATGTGTCAGTTTGTGATATTCAGATAAAAAACCGGAGTAGAATGATCAGTAATTACTGTGATTGCTGCTTTAACACACATAACGTTCAGCTTCTTCAGCTCAGAAGTCGTGCTCAGTGGCGTCATCAGCTGTGACGTTGACATAATCTTCACTAGCGATGCGCTTGGCCATCTCAATGGAGACAGGTCGTTTGTTTCCTGTGGGTGGAGTGTATTTATTTATTCATTTATTGTTTGTTTAATAGGAACAGTAAACAAAACATTTGTTACAGATATATTAGCGAGACAACCAGAGACGCAAAGGTTGCAGAAGTAAAAGATCCGTCAGGTGTGGTGAATTAAAACTTCACTGTCTGATACTCAGTGGGTGTGTGTGTGTGTGTGTGTGTGGTTGCTACCTGTCCTCCTGCTGCAGTAGATGGATATCATTAGGACAGTGGACACGCAGTACGGACAGAAGACCACTAGATGGCAGAGCAGTGTCTGCAGCGACACAGAGGGGGGAGGGAAGACGCCTAAAGGAGAGGAAGAGCAGTTGGACAGACAGACAGACAGTCAGACAGACAGGCTGAACAGAGGAAATGTATTTTTATTATTCGTTTCTTTAGGACGAGGTTTTGCTTCCATCAGCTCACCTGCAGAAACGGTCAGTCCAGACAGCAGCAGAACAGCCAGGCCTGCAGCAGGACAACATGGTTACTCAAGAGCAAGTATATATGAGTCAAGTGACTGTGAATGTTTCTTGTCGGAAAGGCGATCAAACGAGTAGAAAGAGACACAACGCGAGTAAAAACAGACACATAACAAATAAAAGAGACACAGCACAGAAATGACGTGACGCAAAAACATTAAAA
>NW_019522097.1:0-1075 GCF_002814215.2 Seriola lalandi dorsalis | reverse complement strand
TGGCTTAAGGGTCAAAGGTCATGGTGAGCTCACGCTCTTGTGAATGCAATATACAGTATCAGGAACTCAGAAATTCATGCACTAATTATGACAATTTAACTCAAATGTCTATGAGGATATTAGATAATGACAGGATGATGACATTTTTTATCCAAAAGGTCAGAGGTCAACTTCACTGTGACATCAAAGTGTTCTGCAAAACCACTTCTGGTCATTATTCAATGCTGTAACTACAACCACAACGTGGTAATTCTAGTTCCTGTATGATCCTAAATGAGTCTCACTCTGTCTAAAATTCGGAGGAGTTTTTGAGATGATACGTTCATCAGAGTTTGACTGAGTTAAAACATTCATGATGATCATAAACATAGCACTCAGTACAGGAAGTGTGACAGGTGGATAGCGTCATGGTGCTGAGGTTTCCTGTGTGAAAGGACCTTTTCATGGGGCTAAAACAAGCTCAGTTAACTTCTGTTTTTCAGAAAAAAAAATATTAAACACATTTTTTAAGCACTGGCTATGAAAAATCAAAAGGATGAACACTCAACAAATAAAACGCATCTTATGAGTCATAAACATTTAAAAAAAATAATTAAGTTCACGGAGTCAATAAACTGAAGGTATACAGTCTTACAAGCGTTAGAGTTAAATTTACTTTTCAGTCCCATTTTCACAGTTTGAAGATTCACTTCTTTATTTGTCACCATGGCCAAACCCACCTTCACTGGACCTAATGTACCAACAGCATGAGAGGCTGCTCCCGGTGTTCAGAGGTAACTGCACACTAACCTTCATCACTGCCAACTGCGTTTTATTAATATATCTAATAGGAATTAATCAATATTTAATAATGAAAATGAAAACTTTGACCCGATGATGGCGCCGGATGAAAAGTCAGAGGATAAGCATGAATGACCGAACCACATTTTATGGCAGTCCATTCTGAGCCTCAGTGACCCATCAACTAAATGACTGTGAATATCAATCATTCACACCTCTGGTTAATCAAATGTCCAAAACCCAACAACTCCACAATTTTCTGGTTCATTCTAACTGATATAATTTTAACATTAAA
>NW_019522096.1:6265-7096 GCF_002814215.2 Seriola lalandi dorsalis | reverse complement strand
GAGAGAGAGAGAGAGAGTGTGTGTGTGTGTGTGAGACAGGCTGTGTTGTTTAGATTCTCTACGTTTACATGCAGCTTCAGTGAAACTCACGTCTGGACTAAAATCTCGTTTTTGAAAAATCAGATTTCATTAGAGTTGCAGTCGACCTGGTTTCTCATGATGTGGCAGTTAATCTGAAATAATAATAATTATAATAATAATAAAAGTGTCCTGTGAACAGTCTGTGGCTGCATGTGAGCGTAGCAGTTGTACGTCAGGTCTCAGACTCGTCTTGTGTTTCTGTTGTACGACGTCTCGAACATCAGTGTGAGAGTTCACGCTCGTCAGGGATGAGATTTTTGTCGTTTTTCTTTTTCCATCTCTTTCCTCCTCCAGGAGTTTGTGGACATGAATTTCATTTCCAATGAGACATTTCCCACTTTTCTGTCCTTGATGTCTTGTTGTCCATCACGTCTCTGACAGTCACTCCAGAAAGAAAAGATTAGACAGAGATTTAGAGCCAAACCTGTCGAGACCTGCTGGAAGTGATTGTGGATTTTTTTTTTTTCCAATGTTGACTTTTCAAATGGGCTTTTATTATATATTATATTAGACGTCAGACTTTTGCCTGATTGACTCGGAACACGCTCGACCCCGTAAAGAAAACTCCCCTTGATGCAACTTCAGCTTTATTTTATTTCCTCCCAGCAGCTTCTGTCTCTTCTAACGTTTCACTCACCGAAGTAATTGTTGAGATCTCAGGAAGAGCTAATGTTGCTTAAAAAAAGTTTAAGGATCACAGTTGTAGTGAGAGAAATGTTAAAACTGACGGAATCGTTGGTCGGAGCAAAT
>NW_019522096.1:0-788 GCF_002814215.2 Seriola lalandi dorsalis | reverse complement strand
TGTCTCCCTGTTGTCCCCTTGTTGTCTCCTTGTTGTCCCCTTGTTGTCTCCCTGTTGTCCCCTTGTTGTCTCCCTGTTGTCCCCTTGTTGTCTCCTTGTTGTCTCCTTGTTGTCCCCTTGTTATCCCCTTGTTGTCCCCTTGTTGTCTCCTTGTTATCCCCTTGTTGTCCCCTTGTTGTCTCCTTGTTGTCTCCCTGTTATCCCCTTGTTGTCCCCTTGTTATCCCCTTGTTGTCCCCTTGTTGTCTCCTTGTTGTCCCCTTGTTATCCCCTTGTTGTCCCCCTGTTGTCCTCCTGTTGTCTCCCTGTTGTCCCCTTGTTGTCTCCTTGTTGTCTCCTTGTTGTCTCCCTGTTGTCTCCCTGTTGTCCCCTTGTTGTCCCCTTGTTGTCCCCCTGTTGTCCCCCTGTTAGGTATTGTTGTAACACACTACCTCCAGTCTGTCACGCCGGCTCTGGCTCTGGGGGGGGAGCTGGTTTACCACCGCAGACCAGGAGAGGAGGGGGCTGTGATGTCATTCGTGGGCAGGTACACAGGTGAGCCACAGGTTATTGTGACTGTGTAGTTTGGATTGATAGAGCTGGAGGTTTCACTCGGACCCCTCCCCCCCCCCCACAGGCAGTAACTACATCGCCACGATGACGCTCGGCTCAGCGGGAGCTCACGCTTCATACTACCACAAAGCCAACGACCAGGTGACGACCTCCTTCACCTTCTCCGCTCATCAGACTGTTTCATGTTTCCCTCCCGCTCTGACTCCGTCCTCCTGTCCTCCTGTCCTCCTGTCCTCC
>NW_019522095.1:1777-2299 GCF_002814215.2 Seriola lalandi dorsalis | reverse complement strand
GGAACAACATATCATAAACATGGTCATTGCAAACAACACCATACGTTTGCGACAAATGCAACAGCACATAATTACTGACAACACAACATTCATCAACATACACAGGGTGCCGTCTACTGAAGCAGAATAGGCTTTGCATGAAACAGCTGTACAGAGCGCCAGTTGAAAGAAACTGAAAGAGTGAAGCAACTGTGCTATGAAAATGTAGAAGTTACATTTTCTAGTGTGTATATATACTGCTCAAATTAATCAAAGGAACACTGGGAGGTTCCTTTACTGTAATTGTTTTGAGCAGTGTACATTAGCCTATTACCTAAACTATTCCAGTTTACTGTATTTCTGTGCTACATATGGACTGATATCCTTTCTTTTCCTGACTGTTTCAGAGAGTCATGGAGCTTGATGCTGCTGCACAACAGCATGCGTACATATATATCGATGATGTTGGCTTCAATCTAACAAAGAACAGACGCTGGGGAAGGAACATCATCGGGCAGCGTGCTGTTCTCCATGTTCCTGGGC
>NW_019522095.1:0-976 GCF_002814215.2 Seriola lalandi dorsalis | reverse complement strand
TGTATATGGTTTTGGTTTGTGTGTGTGGAGCTTTGACAAACAGGGCCCTAGTTTCAGGAACTGTGTTTTTGCAGTAGTGATAAACTGTATTTTGAAAGCGTCTCTCATAGTGCTGATGCCACTGAGAATCATCATACATCCGTAGCTCTATGGAGCTTTTAATCTCTTTCTTTTTCTTCCAGCCCACAGACAGACTGACTCACTTGACTCATTAACCCCCCCATTTTAAAACATGAAACCAAAAGCTCTTTTTCCACCGCACAAGACAAGCCGAGTGAATGAAAGTTGTCTCACATGGAACAGTAGAAATGAAGTAAAGTTGCAACTAGCAAAGCTAAAGAAACACTTGTTCTCACTAAAATGCCACAAAATGTAAATAACGATATCTCAGTAGTGCCTTGATGACTCTTCAAATGTGGCACAAACTGATTAGACTTTATTGGTCAAAGTTCAAAGGTCAGTTTGACTCCACAAAACACTTGAGCTTCTCGCAGACTTCACACAGCATTATGACACACAAATGGTTTATATTTAATAAGACTCTGGATAAACAGAGATGTAACCTGGAACTAGTCTGAGTGGAGGAGGCAGACAAAGAGTTGAGTGTGGTGCAAAACTCCATAGAGTACCTTTAACCCAGACATGTCTCTGTGATCGGTGTGTGTATTGTTTGCTAGCAGGTTTTTAGTCGTGTGTTAGGGCTAGTGGGCAGAAATGGTTTTAAACAGCTTTAAATAAAAGTAAAATGAGATGTTCACATAGAGAAGTTATGTAAACCAGTGATTTTGAAGCTGTATACGAAACACTGAGATATCATTGCCTTCACCATTGCTGTTATGTCTGACATGTTATCAAACATAATTTACAGATGTGACAGATACACAGAGCAACACTGATGGTCATTAGGGCCGGTGTGAGGAGCAAAACGAAACTGCTGTGTTTAATATTATTTTCCACAAAGATGAATCAACTTAAC
>NW_019522094.1:6367-6986 GCF_002814215.2 Seriola lalandi dorsalis | reverse complement strand
AACAACCTAAAAATATTTGATTAGAACAAGTTCTGCAATTAAAATCCTTCTGTGTAACATTTCATTTTCAGTAAATGTTAGACAGCTCAGTTCCCAGCCACTGGAGACGTTGTGTTCTGTGTCGGAAAATCACTGATTCTTAAAGTGAAACTGTTTCATGGGTTTTTCCACTGTTTTCATTCCCTGGTCCGTTTGTTTCGGGGAGGATGACTCCTCTGTGGATAATTGGCCTATCCGTAATAACCTGCTGATATTTAGATTTTCCTCTTTAATCTGTCCGTCGTTCAGCGTCAGTGAAACACTGACTGTAAATGTGAAGCTGTTTCATTGATTGTTTTTTACAGTTCTAATGATCAGGTCTGTTTGATTTCCAGAACGACGGACACTGAAAGAATCAAAACTGGGAGAAGATGGCAGTGATGGAGACAACAACTCCCATGAGGCCACACTATTTCATGACGTCATCCAACGCCATCTTTTGTCATTATTTGGATTGAGAGACACCTGGAGGCAGAAGTTACATACTGTGCGTTTAAAGGACAGAGATGATCTTTCCTGTGTGAATAATAAAACATTGTCCCCAGTTCCCCATACATTTATTTTAATTCACTTTTTAAAT
>NW_019522094.1:0-892 GCF_002814215.2 Seriola lalandi dorsalis | reverse complement strand
ATGCTGCGCTACGCAGCAACCGGTGGGAGGGGCAATGTTGCGCTGCGCAGCATCCGGTATAAATGGGTTAAAATACAGAGCATAGATCAGTTTTACTTTTGAGGTTTTGTACACCAGGTTATATAGAGGACACAAGAGGGAAGATAGACAAGAAAACAGCATATTGGCACATTGGGAACTGGTAACAAACAACCTATATCCACAGAGGAAACACAATCAAGAGAAAGTAATTAGACCAATTGTTGTTTTGTAGATTTGCTCTAATTTGACTCATAAAACAGTTTTTAGAAACTTTTGCCAATTCAAAAATGAAAAGCAGAAATCTCTCATTCACAGAAGTATTTAGACCCTTTGCTGTCGCCAGGATTTTCCTGTTTGCCTTAATTATCCCTGAGATGTGTCCAGAACTTCATTAGAGTGCGTCTGTGGCAAACTGAATTGACTAGACATGGTTAAGAAAGGTGCACATGTGAAGGTAATTAGTGAAGTGACTAAGTAAAAAATCTTTGGATGGAAATCCTCTTACTATATATTTATTAATATTATATTTTGCAGCTTGATCAATACAATAATAATAAAGTGAACAAACTTACCGGCCCCTCAAGGTCACTTAACTCATGATGCCTTCACATAACTCACAGATATCACAGCTCTCTCCAAGACATTCCAGACAGTAGTAACAACAATTGCTGGAGTTATTCGAACGTCTGTCTCGGTCACCTAAACAACACAAAAGGTAATGAGTCAGTGCCTTTTCAAAATTACTCATATGATCATTTTCTGATCTTCTACCATTCTGGTAAACATAGATGACACAGATGCTTAGATGACTTGGTTAAAGATCTATGTCACAACTGCACAGTTTCTTTTGGGCATATTTTAATAAATTATT
>NW_019522093.1:2071-2919 GCF_002814215.2 Seriola lalandi dorsalis | reverse complement strand
TTCAGTTTGTATTAAAATAGTTTCAGACAGATGTTGATGATCATTGTGAAGGATGTGTGTGTGGAGCTGTCATACATTATACAGGTGTTTCTGTAATTTACCTACCTTCAGTGATATCATTGGGGTGGACATAATAGTAGAGAGACCTGGACGCCACGGTGAGTGTTATATGTGTTATGTAGCAGTAGTTTTGTGTTGTCACATCGGTTCCAAATATCGGTTATTGGTCCCCTTGATTACTAATAATCGGTATCTGCCCTGGAAAAACTTTACTGCTTGATCCCTAGTACATTCAACAAACAAGCCTAGTGTCTGTACGGACAGTATTTTAACTGCCTAATAGTTTTACTAAAGCCAAAAGTTTAGAGATATTCCCAGTCAGAGAAAGGGTGAAATTAAAGCAGGGTTTGTCTCTGGCTCCCAAACCACTAAATCCACCCCTGGTACTAGTTGTAGCAGCAGGTGTTGTAGTAACAGGCAGGCAGCTACAGCAGGGTGAGAAACACAAAGCTAAGCTTTATTATTTTAGTAGTTTTTGTTTCATTAAATGCAGAAAAAAGATCTGACTTTTCCTTAATCCTCTTACAAAATGCCAAAAGGTACAGATAAGAGAACCGTTAAGGTGCCGGATCGATACACGTAGTATCTTTAAAATCTTAACGATACCCTCCATCAACAGGAGCAGTCCGATGATCACAGGTCAGACAAACTTACTGGGAAGAGAAAAATGAAATGAATACCCATCATTAAAGCAGAGTCCTACCTGAACTCCACAGCAGCAGCAGGTGATCCATGTCCAGGTAGACGTCTGTCTCCGTCTCTTCTCTGACAGCTGGACTTGTCCTCTC
>NW_019522093.1:0-776 GCF_002814215.2 Seriola lalandi dorsalis | reverse complement strand
TCGTTGTTTATTCTTTTGTAATAAATGCTTGGCATGTTTTGTGCCTGTGACCACGTTGTTGTTACGGTGGGAGGAGCAGGAAAGTCGACATGCTTAAGTTACCTGCACATTTGCTCCTTAACCCTGAAGTGATTCTGTTATTTCCAGTTGAAGAAGTCAAGATTTATTTCAGCTCTCATCGTCAAAACAGCCTTTTTATTATTGTATCATGCATATAAACCAGAGCCAGGATGCTGTTTATATCCTATAGTATGACATATTTTATAGAACACTTAGTTCCAATTTTGTGTTGACGTGGCCAAATAAATGATAAAATAAACAAACATTATGTGTTGTTGCTTATTTAACTAATATGACGCTTGTAGAAGTGTTGTGTAAAACAATATAAAACAATATTAATAATTGTCTTTGACGGAATCACAGCTGTGTGATATTCAGTACATCCGTCCCTCTCCTGTGATGCTTGATTTTATGATTTTAGAAAATTGGTTAAAAATGAAAGACTTTATGTTTTTCACAATCCAACTTTCAGATCGTCAACATTCATCGTTCACAATAATTTACATATTTGCATTGTATATTTTTAGATCTTTGTGTAATATTTCTTAATTTTTTTTATTGAAAATATTTTATTGTTAGATTTTTCTTTTTATATGTAAGGTACCTGACCTGCTGTATTTGCTTGTTTTGATCTTGCCTAGATTTTTCTTCTTCTTACTATGTTTGTTGTCATGCACCAAAACACCAAAGCAAATTCCTTGTATGTTGAAAACCTA
>NW_019522092.1:0-919 GCF_002814215.2 Seriola lalandi dorsalis | reverse complement strand
GGTCGTAAAGGACAAAGTGAAATTTTGACCTATTGAAGTTAAACATGAGGCACTCAGGTCCTGGAAGCAACAGCAATATTAAAATCAATTAGAAACCACACAATCAAACACCAGGGTCCCTGTGTCAAGTGTTCATTCATCTCTTTTTACCTTTTTGCAGCTGCTGCGATTTGGAAATTGCACTTAGCTCCAACGCGATGTGGGTGAGGGTTGAGTTAGACATTTGTGTCGACAGGAAAACGACTTCCTGCGGCCAGAGACAGTAATTTGATATTTCTGTCTTTCTGTTGTCAAGCAGGCACTGGATCAGTGTGAGGAGGAGGAGGAGGAGGAGGAAGAGGAGGAGGAGGTTGACCCCCCCCCCCACCACGGGGTGCTTCAGCTGGAGTATCCCACACTGCTGCAAACATGATGGTGCAGCTGCAGCATCTCAAGAGGAATCCTCGCAGGCGTAAGGATTGCTGTAGTAATCGTCTGAGACGGCTCACTCATCACAATTTCTCAAGCTGTTCCTCAACATTATATAATCACGTTTTAATTTGCTGCCAGTTAAAAGTTGTTAAATTACATCCTAGTTGTAGAAAATCACAGCATCTCTCATCGCACGTCAAACCGAACATCGTCCTGAAGTCTGTGAATCGTGTGAGTGAAAAACGACTCTGTGTGTGTGTCGGTGTCTGGGAACAATATATTAATTCGTTTCATGGGACCTTTAAGACGTCACATGAATAATTCATCCTTCAGGTGAAATGAACGTGTTAGTTTTCACTCAAAGCCACGAACGTGAACCTCATGGTGGCGCTAGAGGAGAAGCCAAAACTCAGTAGGGATCATCATCCTCTGGGGACCATGAACGTTGCACGCATGTAGTAGATGTGACGCGTGACTTTTCCGGATGTGGATGCGGTTTCATTGGACC
>NW_019522091.1:164418-165967 GCF_002814215.2 Seriola lalandi dorsalis | reverse complement strand
AAAAAAAAACTCCTTCAATTCAGCAGTGACAAAAACTGAGACAGACAAAATGAGATAATTTAAGTGATCGTAAATGATGATTAACCAAAGCTCCACCAGTCTGGGTCTTCCAAAGACAGGAAAGTCTATGTTACCTAAAGAAAAACTGCTGTAAAGTTTTAGCCATATAAATAAGAGGAAATTAATTAAATGCAGGGCGGGTGGTTTGGCGCCATGGAAAGAATACACAATTTAGAGTCTTGTGCCAAGGAGCCAAATGGACAAAATGAAGGTGATCAGTCATATTTTGCTGCTTTTTTGACATTAAGCATATGCTTTTTTTCTAAGAGGTCAGCTAAGCAATTTAGACAAATTGGACAAAATTGCAAAGGTAAACATAGGGAGAGGTCTCGTAATGTTTCTTTCGCTCTTTTTCTTTCCCTCAGTCTCATTTTCAGACACTATTTTGTTTAGTAAATCCCTTACCTGAATTTTCTGTGACGGTACAGTGAGACAAAACGACTCCGCCAGGGCTATCAGGGGCAGGGCTGAGTTATGGTGCTTGACGGCACCACCGTCCACCAAGCCAACTCAAATTAGAAGCCTCAGAAAATACAAATACAGCTACTGAAACCACAGTGTGGCATTCACTAATTACATATAACACGAATTTAGGCATTTGTCTTCAGTATCCAGGGCTACTTTGTCTCGCTCTGGGGCAGTTAGACACGACATGTGATCTGTCAGTTCTCGGTCTGTGTCTTAGTTCCAGTGTAAGATGATGCGACTACTGTTGAAGTCCAACTGTACCACGAACATTTTCTCATTTCTAACTAAGAATTTTATGACGCGCTCCAGCTGAGAGCCAGCGGGTTTCTTTGAGATGATTACGCTGACTTAAGAGAGTTGAGTCAGCCTCTGCTCTGCCTGCCTCCTACCTCCTGTCTCCTATCTCCTGCCTCCTACCTCCTGTCTCCTATCTCCTGCCTCCTGCCTCCTGTCTCCTATCTCCTGCCTCCTACCTCCTGTCTCCTATCTCCTGCCTCCTACCTCCTGTCTCCTATCTCCTGCCTCCTGTCTCCTATCTCCTGCCTCCTGCCTCCTTCCTCCTACCTCCTGTCTCCTATCTCCTGCCTCCTGCCTCCTACCTCCTGTCTCCTATCTCCTGCCTCCTGTCTCCTTTCTCCTGCCTCCTACCTCCTGTCTCCTATCTCCTGCCTCCTGCCTCATGTCTCCTATCTCCTGCCTCCTGCCTCCTGCCTCCTGTCTCCTATCTCCTGCCTCCTGCCTCCTTCCTCCTACCTCCTGTCTCCTACCTCCTGTCTCCTGCCTCCTGTCTCCTGCCTCCTACCTCCTTTGTCCTGCCTCCTGCCGCCTACCTTTCTCCTACCTCCTGTCTCCTGTCTCTTACATTGTTTCATACAACTGGCAAATAAATTTTTTTCAAGGAGTTTCTTTCACAAATTTTGCAAGTGCAAGCTGCAATTTGCAACACAGGATTTGTTTCATCTCTCTTATTTTGTCACATTGTGTCAATCAAGCTAAACACTATACTTATACACACATGTGA